>NC_057814.1:82810570-82830392 GCF_018294505.1 Triticum aestivum
GACCCCGACCACCCGCTCGAGCTAAAGCCCGCTACAGCACCGCCCCGACCAAGTCATCGTCCTCGGCTCCGACGAGCACCATCGCCCCGCTTCGCCGCTTCTGCTGCTCCTAAGCATTCACAGGGCCACCATGTGCCCGCTAGGTGAGCCTTCGTGACGCTCCCTTCCCTCTCTTTCACGCTCTAGCGCGCTCCGTCGCCGTCCCCGCGGAGGTGAGCTCCGCCGCCCGCCATGGCCGCTGCCCGCGCGCCGTACGCGCTTCATAGCCCCAGCGCAAGTCACTAGAGTGCTCCAGGAGACGCGCAGCACCGAGCTGCAGCCCCAACCGCCCCCTAGGCCGCTCCCGCCGCGATTCAAACAGGGCCTGAGCGCCACTGCCACTCCCCGTCGCTACTCCGGCCAGCTCCGGCCTCCCCAGCATCGCCTAATACCACCACTTGACGCGGCGTCGACCCTGCGTTCGAAAGAGCCCACCCGCGCCTCCGTTCGTGCCCCCTGTCGCCGTCTGCATCCTTGCCCAACTCCGGCGACCGCAAACCTCGACGCCGGCGATGCTCGGACCGTCCCCGGCGCCGGCCGTCCTCACCATCGCGTGCACGACGCCAGCACACACTCGTAGGTCCAAACGGCCGGTCTGGAGGCCCTCTGTGGCCTTTTTCCGGCCGACTCCGGCGCGTCACCGCCGTTGTAATATCCGCCGCCGGTGCGCCACCGCCACTGCTGACGTGGCCGCCCGGGGCCACCACCCTTGTCGCTGACCGGTGGCCCGAGTGGCCCCCGCTCGCCCCCCTTGACCAAGTTGACCCAGTCAATGTGCTGACTCGGCAGCCCAGTGCCACTCACTGGTGGGCCTCGCCCCTAACACTAATTAAATTACTTAATTTAAATAAATTTAAATTGATTACTCATGGACAGTGGGCCCATGTTATCTAATTAGTTAGATTAATTGAAATTAAACTCTGTTAAGGCCACTGTCTATGACAGGTGGGACCCATTGGTCAGTTTGACTAGTCAAACGGGTCAGCTGACTGCTGACGTCATGCTGATGCATTGCTGACGCATTAATAGATTTCTGTTAATAAAAATAATTCCAGAAAATGGTTTAATCTTTGAAAATTCATAGAAAATAAACCGTAGCTCGGATGAAAATATTTTCTATATGAAAGTTGCTCAGAACGACGAGACGAATTCGGATACGCAGCCCGTTCGTTCACCACACGTCCCTAGCATAGTGAACCTGCAACATTTCACCTCCGGTCCATCTGTCCGAAAACGCGAAACATCGGGAATACTTTCCCGGATGTTTCCCCCCTTCGCCGGTATCACCTAGTACCTCGTTTAGGCACACTTAGCCTCACGCTTTGTCATGTCATGCATCGCCATGCATTTGTTTGCATTGTATTTATTGTTTCTCCCCCCTCTTCTCTCGCTAGACACCGAGACCGACGCCGCTGCCACCCAGTACGACTACGGTGTTGACGACCCCTCCTTCTCGGCTGAGCTTCCAGGCAAGCCCCCCCCCCTTGATCACCAGATATCGCCTATTCTTCTCTATACTGCTTGCATTAGAAGAGTGTAGCATGTTACTGCTTTCGGTTGATCCTATTCTGCTGCATAGCCTATCATTGTTGCTACAGTTGTTACCCTTACCTGCTATCCTACTTCTTAGTATAGGATGCTAGTGTTCCACCAATGGCCCTACACTCTTGTCCGTCTGCCATGCTATACTACTGGGCCGTGATCACTTCGGGACGTGATCACGGGTATATACTATATACTTTATATACATGACACATGTGGTGACTAAAGTCGGGTCGGCTCGTTGAGTACCCGCAAGTGATTCTGATGAGGGGGCTGAAAGGACAGGTGGCTCCATCCCGGTAGAGGTGGGCCTGGGTTCCTGACGGCCCCCGACTGTTACTTTATGGCGGAGCGACAGGGCAGGTTGAGACCACCTAGGAGAGAGGTGGGCCTGGCCCTGGTCAGCGTTCGCGGATACTTAACACGCTTAACGAGATCTTGGTATTTGATCCGAGTCTGGCCATTTGGTCTATACGCACTAACCAACTACGCGGGAACAGTTATGGGCACTCGACGTCGTGGTATCAGCCGAAGCTCTTCTTGACGTCAGCGACGGAGCGGCGCGCGCCGGATTGGACTGGAACGCCTGCTAGGCTAGGTCTGCTTCCGGCCGCGTACGCAATGTGCAGGTGTGCAATGGGCCCAGACCCCTGCGCGCATAGGATTTAGACCGGCGTGCTGACCTCTCTATTGTGCCTAGGTGGGGCTACGACGTGTTGATCTTCCGCGGCCGGGCATGACCCAGAAAAGTGTGTCCGGCCAAATGGGATCGAGCGTGTTGGGTTATGTGGTGCACCCCTGCAGGGAAGTTTATCTATTCGAATAGCCGTGTCCCTCAGTAAAAGGACGACCCGGAGTTGTACCTTGACCTTATGACAACTAGAACTGGATACTTAATAAAACACACCCTTCCAAGTGCCAGATATAACCCGGTGATCGCTCTCTAACAGGGCGACGAGGAGGGGATCGCCGGGTCGGATTATGCTATGCGATGCTACTTGGTGAACTTACCATCTACTCTCTTCTACATGCTGCAAGATGGAGGTGGCCAGAAGCGTAGTCTTCGACAGGATTAGCTATGCCCCTCTTATTCTGGCATTCTGTAGTTCCACCGATATGACCCTTTACACATATACCCATGCATATGTAGTGTAGCTCCTTGCTTGCGAGTACTTTGGATGAGTACTCACGGTTGCTTTTCTCCCTCTTTTCCCCTTTCTATACCTGGTTGTCGCAACCAGATGCTGGAGTCCAGGAGCTAGAGACCCCGAGGATGATTCTATGTGGAGTTCGGCTTCGAGGAGTAGTTAGGAGGTCCCAGGAAGGAGGCCTTGCCTTTACGATCGTTGCTACTTTTGTGCTAGCCTTCTTAAGGCAACCGGGTCGGATTATGCTATGCGATGCTACTTGGTGAACTTACCATCTACTCTCTTCTACATGCTGCAAGATGGAGGTGGCCAGAAGCGTAGTCTTCGACAGGATTAGCTATCCCCCTCTTATTCTGGCATTCTATAGTTCAGTCCACCGATATGACCCTTTACACATATACCCATGCATATATAGTGTAGCTCCTTGCTTGCGAGTACTTTGGATGAGTACTCACGGTTGCTTTTCTCCCTGTTTTCCCCTTTCTATACCTGGTTGTCGCAACCAGATGCTGGAGTCCAGGAGCTAGAGACCCCGAGGATGATTCTATGTGGAGTTCGGCTTCGAGGAGTAGTTAGGAGGTCCCAGGCAGGAGGCCTTGCCTTTACGATCGTTGCTACTTTTGTGCTAGCCTTCTTAAGGCAAACTTGTTTAACTGATGTCTGTACTCAGATATTGTTGCTTCCGCTGACTCGTCTATGATCGAGCACTTGTATTCGAGCCCTCGAGGCCCCTGGCTTGTATTATGATGCTTGTATGACTTATTTATATTGTAGAGTTGTGTTGTGATATCTTCCCGTGAGTCCCTGATCTTGATCGTACACATTTGCGTGCATGATTAGTCTACGGTCGAATCGGGGGCGTCACAATGACCAAGGAAACTTCTTATACCTTTGATGTCCTTAGAACACGACATCTTTTCAATAACATCAACTTTGGCTTTATCAACTTCAATGCCTATTTCAGAAATTTTATGCCTCAAGACAATACCTTCATTAACCATAAAGTGGCACTTCTCCCAATTCAAGACAAGATTAGTTTCTTCACATCTCTGCAAAACTCGATCAAGGTTGCTTAAGCAATCATCAAAAGAAGTTCCATACACGGAGAAATCATCCATGAAAACCTCAACAATCTTTTCACAAAAATCAGAGAATATAGCCATCATGCATCTTTGAAAGGTAGCAGGTGCATTACATAAACCAAAAGGAATACGTCTATAAGCAAAGGTACCGACAGGGCAAGTAAAAGTGGTCTTTTCTTGATCCTCTTTTGACATAGGTATTTGAGAGAAACTAGAATAACCGTCTAGAAAGAAAAAATGTGTATGTTTGGATAATCTTTCTAGCATTTGATCAATAAAAGGTAAAGGGTAATTATCCTTTTTAGTAGCTTTATTTAGTTTGCGGAAATCAATTACCATTCTATAACATGTAACAATTCTTTGTGGGATCAATTCATCTTTATCATTAGGGACAACAGTAATACCTCCCTTCTTTGGGACACAATGGACAGGACTTATCCACTGACTATCAGCAACAGGATAAATTATACCCGCCTCCAGAAGCTTTAGTATTTCTTTTCTTACCACTTCTTTCATCTTAGGATTTAACCGTCATTGGTGATCAACAACCGGTTTACCGTCTTTCTCCAATTTTATTTTGTGTTGGCATAGAGTGGAACTAATTCCCTTAAGATCATCCAGAGTATATCCAATAGCAGCACGGTGCTTCTTCAGAGTTTTCAATAATTTCTCTTCTTCTTGCTGTGAAAGGTTAACACTAATAATAACAGGACATATCTTCTTTTCATCAAGATAAGCATATTTAAGGGTATCAGGCAATGGTTTAAGCTCAAACACGGGATCACCCTTGGGTGGAGGAGGATCCCCTAGAATTTCAATAGGCAAGTTGTGTTTCAAAATAGGTCCCCGTTTAAAGAATACTTCATCTATTTCCCTTCTTTCATTCATAAACATATCATTTTCATGGTCTAGCAAATATTGTTCTAAAGGATCATTAGGAGGCACGACAATAGAAGCAAGACCAATAATTTCATCTTTACTAGGCAATTCTTTATCATGGGGTTGTCTACGAAATTTAGCAAAATTAAAATCATGAGACATATCCCCTAAACCAACAGTAACAATATCCTTTTCGCAGTCTATCTTAGCATTAACAGTATTCAAGAAGGGCCTACCAAATATAATGGGACAAAAGGCATCTTGTGCGGAACCAAGAACAAGAAAATCAGTAGGATATTTAACTTTCCCATACAAGACTTCAACATCTCTAACAATCCCAACTGGTGAAATAGTATCTCTATTGGCAAGCTTAATTGTAACATCAATTTCTTCTATCTCAGCAGGTGCAATATCATGCATAATTTCTTTGTATAAGGAATGAGGTATTGCACTTGCACTAGCACCCATATCACATAAGCCATGATAACAATGATCTCCTATTTTAACAAAAACAATAGGTCTATGTTTACCCTTAGTATCGGGTCTAGCAATTCTAGCAGCCTCATCACAGAAGTAAATAACATGCCCATCAATATTATCAGCCAAGAGATCTTTAACCATAGCAATACTAGGTTCAAATTTAATTTGCTCAGGGGGTGTAGGTGTTCTAGTATTACTCTTACGAACCATAGTTGAAGTTTAGCATGATCCTTTATTCTAACAGAGAAAGGGTTTCTCAATATAAGCAGTAGGAACAATAGGATCAACATTATAAGTGATAGTCTTCCTTCAACTTTAATAGGTTCAGCTATTTTTTACTTCAATGGGAGGATGATATTTAAACCACTTCTCCTTAGGGAGATCAACATGAGTAGCAAATGATTCACAGAAAGAAGCTACTATCTCAGAGTCAAGTCCATATTTAGTGCTAAATTCACGGAAAACATCGATATCCATAAAAGATTTAACACAATCAAACTTAGGTGTTATACCTGACTCCTTACTTTCGTCGAGATTCCAATCTTCAGAGTTGCGTTTAATTATTTCCAATAAATCCCATTTGAATTCAATAGTCTTCATCATAAAAGAACCAGTACAAGAAGTATCGAGCATGGAGCGATTATTGAGAGAAAGCCGAGCATAAAATTTTTGAATAATAATTTCTCTTGAGAGCTCATGATTGGGGCATGAATATAACATTAACTTAAGCCTCCCCAAGCTTGAGCGATGCTTTCTCCTTCGCGAGGCCAAAAATTATATATATAATTACGATCACGATGAACAAGATGCATAGGATAAAACTTCTGATGAAATTCCAATTTCAATCGGTTGTAGTTCCATGATCCCATATCATCACATAGCCTAAACCATGTCAATGCCTTTCCCTTCAAAGATAAAGGGAAGACCTTCTTCTTGATAACATCCTCGGGCATACCTGCAAGCTTAAATAATCCACAAACTTCATCCACATAGATTAGGTGCAAATCGGGATGTAATGTTCCATCTCCTGTAAAAGGATTAGCTAGCAGTTTCTCTATCATACCCGAAGGAATTTCAAAGTAAACATTTTCAGTAGGTTCAGTAGGGTGAGGAGAAACTCTTTGCTCTACTGGTCGGGGTGAAGATACCCCGAACAAGCCCCTCAAAGGATTACTTTCCATAGTAACAAGTGACAGTAAATTTCAGCACACTATATAAAATTTTCCTTACCAAATTCCTCTTCCAAAGGCGCTTCACTCCACGGAAATGGCGCCAGAAAAGAGTCTTGATGGCTGAGGGAGTTCTGGATTAGGGGGTCCTTGGACAGCAGGACTATATACTTCTGCCGGACTGTTGGACTGTGAAGATACAAGACTCAAGACTTCGTCCCGTGTCCAGATGGGACTCTCCTTTGCGTGGAAGGCAAGCTTGGCAATACGGATATGTAGATCTCCTCCCTTGTAACCGACTCTGTGTAACCCTAGCCCCCTCCGGTGTCTATATAAACTGGAGGGTTTAGTCCGTAGGACAACAATAATCATAATCACAGGCTAGCTTCTAGGGTTTAGCCTCTACGATCTCGTGGTAGATCAACTCTTGTAATACTCATATCATCAAGATCAATCAAGTAGGAAGTAGGGTATTACCTCCATCGAGAGGGCCCGAACCTGGGTAAACATTGTGTCCCCCGCCTCCTGTTACCATCTGCCTTAGACGCATAGTTCGGGACCCCCTACCCGAGATCCGCCGGTTTTGACACCGACATTGGTGCTTTCATTGAGAGTTCCACTGTGTCGTCGCGTTAAAGGCCTGATGGCTCCTTCGATCATCGACAACGATGCGATCCAGGGTGAGGCTTTCCTCCCAGGACAGATCTTCGTATTCGGCGGCTTCGTACTGCGGTCCAACTCGCTTGGCCATCTGGAGCAGATCGAGAGCTACGCCCCTGGCCATCAGGTCAGGTTTGGAAACTTGAACTATGCTGCCGACATCCGCGGAGACTTAATCTTTGACGGATTCGAGCCCATGTCAGGCGCGCCGCGTAGTCACGACGAGCATGACTTAGCCCTGCCGTCGGACAGTGTTCGGGAGATCACACCTGCAACCACTCCAGCCCTCAATCCGGAGCATATCGTATCGTCCGAGGACGGGTGGATAGACCCCGCCGCGGAGACCGCGTACGCAGCGGCGATAGAGCCGAATACTGACTTCACCTCTTATGAGACCCGTGTTGCCGGACACTTGGATTCGTCCCCGGCCACGGGCTCCGAACTGCCTGCATCCGTGCCAATCGAATCTGATTGGGCACCGATCATGGAGTTTTCCTCCGCGGATATCTTTCATCACTCACCACTGGGTGACATGCTAAACTCATTAAGATCTCTCTCCTTGTCAGGAGACCCTTGGCCGAACTATGTCCGGCTAGAGTGGGATGCGGACGACGAAGAAATTCGCTCCCCGCCCACCACCCACTTAGTAGCCACTGTCGATGATTTAACCGACATGCTCGATTTCGGCTCCGAAGACATCGACGGTATGGACGACGATGCAGGAGAGGAACAGGAACCACCGCCCACAGGGCGCTGGATAGCCACTTCATCACACGATATATATATATATATGGTGGATGCACCCAAAGAAAACAACGACGAGGAACGGAAGGATGCAGCGAAGGATAGTTCCCTCAAGAAGCAACCAAAGCGACGGCGTAGGCGCCGCTCCAAATCCCGCCTCGGCAAAAAACAGCGACAACAGCGCAAGAATAAATAACACCCCGGTCGACTCCAGAAGAAACAACGACCACATGGACCCTGCGATAGAACAAGATGAGCCAGCGGAAGGCGAACATAGTACGGAGCCGCCGTCCGACAACGGTGACGCCGAGGGTGAAACTAATAAACCTACCTCCGGAGAGGAGAACAGTCCGGACGACGATGCACACATCATCCCGGAAAGGCACTTGGAGCAAGAGAACCTCCATAGAAGGCTTCTTGCCACCGCGAGGAGCCTAAAGAAGCAGAAACAAAGGCTCAAGGCCGCAGAAAATACACTCAACAGTAGATGGAACAAAGTGCTCGACACTGCAGAAAAGTACGATGGCAGTCGCCACACAAAGAGCTATCCAAAGCGCAAGCTGCTGCCTGAATTCGATGACGAGGCTTTAGAGCCCACACAGCCGAAAAATAAAACGGCCAATCAGCCGGATTGACCACCCCGTGGCTGCGATAGGGAGGCTAACGATGTTGGTATGACCAGGTCCATCTACGGATCTAGGAAGCACGCTCCGGCACAGAATCAAAACTGAACACTACAACCGTCAGAACGTCATGACACGTCCAAGTACAGGGGTGCCGCGCACCCCCTATGCTTCACTGATGAGGTGCTGGATCACGAATTCCCAGAGGGATTCAAACCCGTGAATATAGAGGCGTATGACGGAACGACAGACCCTGGGGTCTGGATTGAGGACTTTATACTTCATATCCATATGGCTCGCGGAGATGATCTCCACGGCATCAAATACTTGCCCCTCAAATTGAAAGGACCAGCTCGGCATTGGCTGAAAAGCCTCCCCGTAAACTCAATTGGAAGTTGGGAAGAGCCTGAGGATGCTTTTAGGGCTAATTTTCAAGGGACCTATGTCCGACCTCCGGATGCAGACGATTTAAGTCATATAATTCAACAGCCCGGAGAGTCAGCCCGAAAGCTTTGGAACAGATTCCTCACTAAGAAGAATCAAATCGTCGATTGCCCGGACGCCGAAGCTTTAGCAGCTTTCAAGCACAGTGTCTGGGACGAATGGCTCGCCAGACACCTCGGCCAGGAAAAACTGAGGACAATGACAACCCTGACAAGCCTTATGACCCGCTTTTGCACGGGTGAAGATAGTTGGCTGGCCCGTAGCGGCACCAGCGACTCAGGCACATCCGAAGTTAGGGATGGCAATGGAAAACCACGACACAAAAAAAGCAAGCGTTGAAACAATGAAGACAACCCAGACAACACGGCGGTGAACGCCGGATTCAGGGGCTCATGATCCGGTCAACGGAAAAAGCCATTTAAAGGCAGCAGAGATGGACCGTCCAGCCTAAACAAGATTCCAGACAGATTATGTCAGATTCATGGCACCTCCGACAAACCTGCGAATCACACCAACAGAGAATGCTGGGTTTTCAAGCAGGCCTGTAAGCTAAACGCCGAACACAAGGGGAGGGAGACACCAAGTGAAGACGAGGATGAGCCTCGCCAGCAAAATACTGGGGGACAGAAAAAATTCCCGCCAGAGGTCAAAACAGTGAACATGATTCACGCAATAAAGAGGAGGAGCAAACGCGCACTCCGAGACGTATGCGTCGTGGAGCCCGTCACCCCCAAATTCAACCCTTGGTCGGCCTGCCCGATCACTTTCGATCATAGGGATCACCCGGATAGTATCCGACACGGAGGATCTGCTGCCTTGGTGCTAGACCCAGTAATTAACGGATGCCATCTCACTCGAGTCCTTATGGATGGCGGCAGTAGTCTCGATCTGATATATCAGGACATAGTCCGCAAAATGGGGATAGACCCGACAAGGATTAACCAAAGCAATACTACCTTTAAAGGAGTAATACCCGGCCCAGAGGCCCGCTGCACGGGCTCTCTAGTACTAGAGGTTGTATTCAGTTCTCCCGAAAACTTCCGAAGTGAAAAGTTAACCTTCGACATCGCTCCATTCCGAAGCAGCTATCAAGCACTACTCGGAAGAACGGCCTTCGCTCGTCTTAACGCAGTACCGCATTATGCTTATCTTAAGCTTAAGATGCCCGGTCCACGTGGCACCATCATAGTTAGCGGAAACGCAGAGCGTTCCTTGCGTACGGAAGAATGTGTGACGGCTTTAGCAGCCGAACACTGACTGGCCTCTCCAACTAGAATAAATGATCTGTCGTCAAGACCGCGGACACGGCTAGACGAGTCCGGCGCAACGCTGGCTGTAACAGCTCAGATAAACCTGAGATTGGGTTGATGGATATATCCCCATAAGGGGCACTAGGGGCTTCCCGCATGTAGAAATGAACTACAGTTCGGGTTGCCCTTATTTAGATTAAATTTTAATGGTTTATTAAGAATAACCAATTTTTCGCACGAATACTTTCACCTGAGTTTTTCTCTTTTACAGATGATAATTGTGCTACACCCTTCCAGGATACGGCACAACGGAGACACAGGCGCAGACGTGCAGCAGGGCCCTGCTCAAAGGTTTCTTTTTAGATTAAGACCCTGTGTAAACCTTTCTTACTGTCTCTTGTTGCTTTACACCCTCCGGATACTAAACATAACCGAGAGGGACGCTGGCATTATTGGCATTTCGCCACGCCAGACTAATGCACGTACCTGGAAATTCAGGGTTCATTATCAAGGGCGTTACTCAGCCTAGTATATGTTGTGAAGACTGAATACCTTAGGGAGTGTTCGGTGTCGTGAGTTTGGCCTTATATATATCAGCTCCGAATCATGTCTTTGGTCAATAGTTGGGTTTGCCCGGCTCCCATGTTTTGGTACCTTACGTTCCGCTATATCGGCTAAGGTAGCACTGGGAGAACTACTATGATTGTGCCCTGGTTCATCCGGACGAGCACCTTAGTAGAGAAAGCCGAAAACTGACTGTCATGATACAGCGCGAGACTGGTCAACCACTCGATGACTCATCAGAATCTTCGCGATTCCTCCGCATTAACAAAGGACCGGTTTCATGGTCATGTATGTACGCGCACCGTCTTCGGATAGACGCGGAAGCACCAGGGGCTATATAGTAGCCCCACCGTCAAACTCCTATGGCTAAGTGAAAGTGTTAAAGCAATATAGTCCGATTGCCTTGTTCGCCGTGCTATCACCTCCTTAATGGACCAAGACGTTGGATCAAGTGTGAATACGCGCTTTTCAGAACACCCCCGCATTACATGCGTGGGGGCTGAAGCCGACGACTGCAAACTTTCAGGTTATATACATACATAAACGGCCGCACAGGAGGCATCATAATACTTTCAGGCAAAAGTATAAACACAGCCTTTATAATCCTAATAGCATTGTTTTTACAATCGGGTTACATGTAACTAGAACATGATACCCTTCGAGCACTGAGCCTCTATTAAATGAGCGCCTTCTAGGACTTCTTCAAAATAGTGCTCGGACGATGCCTGGCCTACGGCCGGACTCTGGGTTGCAATAGCGGTGGCCTCCATCTCTGCCCAGTATGTCTTAACACGGGCAAGAGCCATCCGCTCACCCTCTATACACGCCGACCTCTTTGCGGCGTCGATATGCGGCACAACACCAAGGAATCATTGCACTAAACCAAAATAACTATTCGTCCTTGGTCCTTCCGGCCAAAGATGATCCACGACAGACCTCATGGCAAGCCCGGACAACCTATGGAGCTCAGCCCACCCGGCCATTTGCTCATTCAGCAGCAGCGGACGCGTTGGAGCACTGAACTCCGACCAGAACAACTTTTCCACTTCATGATCTTTTCGATCTTTGAAAAATTTAGTCGCATCAGCAGCACTCGTTGCCAAGTCCACGTACGCGTCTGCAGCACTCCATAATTGATCTAGAGGGGCATACTTCGGATCTCCGAACTTCGTCCGCAACAAAAAGGGCTTCCCAGCCGTGATATCTCCGGCTTGACGAAGCTCCTCCTTCGCCGCTCTTATTTTCGAGCGGGTCTCCTTGGCTGCTACCATGGCTTTCTCCAGGTCCGCCGCTTTCACTTGATTGTCCTTTTCGAGAAGCTCATACCGGTCGGCGGCATCCTTCAGATTAACAGCCATCTTGGCTATTTTATCTTCGCTCTGGCGATGAGCAGCCTATTCGGCTCTTAATTCTTCGACCGCCTTTAGGGCGGCCGCATCACTTCTCCTGGCTTGTTCCTTGGCTTGGGCAAGCTCCACCTGAAGGGTCTCCACGGTGGCAGCTCCATCTGCAGTCACATCATATTATAGATACTAGCATCATGCTCCTCTTAATGTCTGTTAACCACCGGAGAATACATACCCTGTGCCTCGTCAAGCCGCTTGTTTAGAAGCACAATGTCGGCATCTGCTGCATCAAGTTGTCGCTTCAGTTCGGCAAACTCACCAGTCCGGCTAGCCACCGGACCCTCAGCCGCCTGCACATAAAAGTAGCATGATCATTACCTGGGACTATGATCCTCTGTTTGCCGCCTTTGGACAGCAACCAGAGTCTGAGGGGCTACTGTCTGCATAAGAGCACACCTAGCGTGTGTGGTACCGTGAAGAAATATATATATTACTTTGCGTACCTCAAAAACCTCTTAGCAGGCTCATAAAAGCCTCATGCAACCCACTTTCGGTGGATGCAATCCTCTCAACCACCATACCCATTAAAGTACGATGCGCCTCTGAGATAGTTGCTTGCTCCAGAAGTCCCATCAGTACACCCGGTTGTGCACCGGGCAGTCTCGGACTCTTTCTGTTCCTCTCCTTAGGAGCCGAATCCTCCGGACTTCGGGTGGCCGAAGGGTTACCTTCCGTCCTTGGCGGATCAGGAGAAATTCTCCGCGACGATACCTCAGGGTCGTCCGCCTCATGAGGCGAAGAGACAAGGGGAGGCGTTTCGCTCTCCATCATCTCCGGAAGAAGATCCCCCGAAGACGAACTCTGTCGAGAAGGGCTACGATCCGAACTGCAAGACATACGTCTCGGTTATTGTCCTCAGAGATGAAGCAGGATATATTTACCAAAAGTACTCTTGTTCACTTACAGCTCGGTGGAGGGCTGATCCCCTTGCGGGCACTGTGCTGTAAGGATGCCCTCCGGGGCAGGACCCCCTGGCGAAGGTTTCTTCCCTCGTTTGGAAACCCTCGCTTCCAAATCTTTAGAGGCGGTCCTCTTCCGTCCTTGGGGAGAGGGAATTTTAGATTCTTCTCCCCGGTTATCCTCCTTCGTGGAGACACTAATTCCCCCGGTTCGGATGAGTAATGCGTGAAGCCCGCTTTCGGCTTCCTTATTCCTCCCTTTATCTTCCTCTGATGGCACCTGGTGAGGTGCATACTCAAGCATCCTGGCTAGTACAGGATTCAGTGAGCCTTCGGGAAGGGGAGCCGAACACCTGATCATCTTCGCCTTTTTTATCCAGTCCTGGTCAAAGAGCGACTTTTCAGAATGATGTTGTGATAAATAAAAAGACAGCGTGTTCGTCCGCAGAATTACTTACCTGGGTATCTGGACGATTGCAGTTTAGACCCGCATCCTTGGTGGTGTCCGGACACTTTATTCGTGGTCCGAAGAACAATCCATACATCCCTTCGAGCATCACGCCGAAGAATTTCTGAATAGTTCGCGGTCCTTCCGGGTTGAACTCCCACATACGGAGAGGTCAACGTTGGCATGGCAGGACCCGACGAACTAGCATGACTTGCATTACCTTGACAAGGTTGACATCTCTCTCGAGGAGATCTCGGATGCGACTCTGCAGTATCGGCAGGTCGCTAACTGGCCCCCAGTCCAGCCCCTTGTTGACCCACGACGCCAGTTGTGGCGGGGGGCCCGAACGGAAGGCGGGGGCAGCTGCCCACTTAGTGCTTCGGGGAGCCGTGATGTAAAACCACTCCCGCTGCCATAAGTTGGACATCTCCGGGAAGGAACCCTCCAGCCATGGAGCATTGGCGCCTTTGCTTATTATGGCGCCTCCGCACTCTGCGTGTCGCCCATCGATCATCCTCGGCTTCACATGGAAGGTCTTGAGCCATCATCTGAAGTGTGGGGTGACGCGGAGGAAGGCTTCGCACACGACGATGAACGACGAGATGTGAAGGATGGAATCCGGAGCCAGATCATGGAAATCGAGCCCGTAGAAGAACATAAGCCCTCTAACAAAGGGATCAAGACTAAAACCTAGCCCTCGGAGGAGGTGGGAAACAAATATGACACTCTCGTTGGATTTGGGAGTAGGGATGACCTGCCCTGGAGCAGGCAGCCTGTGCGAGATTTCAGCAGTCAGATACCTGGCTTCTCTTAGCTTCTTGAGGTCCTCCTCTGTGACAGAGGAGTCCATCCACCGGCCTTGAAGGTTGGATCCGGACATGATTGAAGGTCCGAAGCGCTTAGCCGGAGCCTCGGGTGTTGGAATTCGAGGTGGGGGAAGGGAAGGATCGAGCGCGAGAAGAAAAGGACAGGCCTTGGCCCCTTTATAAAGGGGGTGAATACCGAGCGTCCTCCACGTGGCCGTTTGGACCTTGCCTAAGTCGAGGAGTCATACCAACAGGCGTGATTGGGTTACCCACACCCGTATTGATGAGAATCCCGTGATAAGAGGAACACGATCTCTTCTTCGACAAGATGTGCCAATAAAACCGCCTCGCAACACGTGCAGTGGCAGGCTGGGAAAAACGGTTCGTCATGACCAATCCACGGCAGAATATCACACTATGAAAAGTTGTCAGCAGATTAAGATTTGTGAAAATATTATACTCTCTACGGTGGTATGTGGAATTTATTTTACAGAGCTGGACACGATCCTTGTGTTCAAAATCTTCTATGGAGTATTCGGAGGAGGAACCCGCCTTGCAATGCCGAAGACAATCTGCGCGCCGGACTCATCGTCATTGAAGCCTGGTTCAGGGGCAACTGAGGGAGTCCTGGATTAGGGGGTCCTCGGATAGCCGGACTATATACTTCTGCCGAACTGTTGGACTATGAAGATACAAGACTCAAGACTTCGTCCCGTGTCCGGATGGGACTCTCCTTTGCGTGGAAGGCAAGCTTGGCAATACAGATATGTAGATCTCCTCCCTTGTAACCGACTCTGTGTAACCCTAGCCCCCTCCGGTGTCTATATAAACCGGAGGGTTTAGTCCGTAGGACAACAACAATCATAATCATAGGCTAGCTTCTAGGGTTTAGCCTCTACGATCTCGTGGTCGATCAACTCTTGTAATACTCATATCATCAAGATCAATCAAGCAGGAAGTAGGGTATTACCTCCATCGAGAGGGCCCGAACCTGGGTAAACATTGTGTCCCCCGCCTCCTGTTACCATCCGCCTCAGACGCACAGTTCGGGACCCCCTACCCGAGATCTGCCGGTTTTGACACCGACAATGACCCACAAGTATAGGAGATCTATCGTAGTCCTTTCGATAAGTAAGAGTGTTGAACCCAACGAGCAGAAGGAAATGACCAGCGGTTTTCAGTAAGGTATTCTCCGCAAGCACTAAAATTATCGGTAACAGATAGTTTTGTGATAAGGTAATTTGTAACGGGTAACAAGTAATAAAAGTAAACAAGGTGCAGCAAGGTGGCCCAATCCTTTTTGTATCAAAGGACAAGCCTGGACAAACTCTTATATAAAGGAAAATGCTCCTAAGGACACATGGGAATTATCGGCAAGCTAGTTTTCATCACGCTCATATGATTCGCGTTCATTACTTTGATAATTTGATATGTGGGTGGACTGGTGCTTGGGTACTGCCCTTCCTTGGACAAGCATCCCACTTATGATTAACCCCTATTGCAAGCATCCGCAACTACAAAAGAAGTATTAAGGTAAACCTAACCATAGCATGAAACATATGGATCCAAATCAGCCCCTTACAAAGCAACACATAAACTAGGGTTTAAGCTTCTGTCACTCTAGCAACCCATCATCTACTTATTACTTCCCAATGCCTTCCCCTAGGCCCAAATAATGGTGAAGTGTCATGTAGTCGACGTTCACATAACACCACTAGAGGAAAGACAACATACATCTCATCAAAATATCGAACGAATACCAAATTCACATGACTAATTATAGCAAGACTACTCCCATGTCCTCAGGAACAAACGTAACTACTCACAAATCATATTCATGTTCATAATCAGAGGGGTATTAATATGCATAAAGGATCTGATCATATGATCTTCCACCAAAAAAACCAACTAGCATCAACTACAAGGAGTAATCAACAATACTAGCAAAACACAGGTACCAATCTGAGGTTTTGAGACAAAGATTGGATACAAGAGATGAACTAGGGTTTGAGATGAGATGGTGCTGGTGAAGATGTTGATGGAGATTGAACCCCTCCCGATGAGAGGATTGATGCTGATGACAATGGTGATGATTTCCCCCTCCCGGAGGGATGTTTCCCCGGCAGAACAGCTCCACCGGAGCCCTATATTGGTTCAGCCAAGGTTCCGCCTCGAGACGGCGGCGCTTCGTCCTGAAAGCTTCCTTCTCATTTTTTCCAGGGCGAAAGACTTCATATAGAAAAAGATGGGCACCGGAGGCCTGCCAGGGGGCCCATGAGGCAGGAGGCGCGCCTAGGGGGTAGGGCGCGCCCCCCACCCTCGTGGATGGTGGGTGGCCCCCCTCTGGTTGATTCTTTCGCCAGTATTTTTTATTAATTCCAAAAACTGCCTCCGTGAAGTTTCAGGACTTTTGGAGCTGTGCAGAATAGGTCTCTAATATTTGTTCCTTTTCCAGCCCAGAATTCCAGCTGCCGGCATTCTCCCTCTTCATGTAAACCTTGTAAAATAAGAGAAAAAGCATAAGTATTGTGTCATAATGTGTAATAACAACCCATAATGCAATAAATATCGATATAAAAGCATGATGCAAAATGGACGTATCATCGGCCTCCATGGCCGGAACCTCTTTCAAGCACTGGTGGCCCTGCGACTGCCCGCCGACGCCACGAAGATTGTCCACTTGGAGGTCGCACTCGCCGTGAGGTGCCTCGCCCTACAAGAATTTGTCGACCTACACATCTGTTGGGAAACATAGTAATTTCAAAAAATTCCTACGCACACGCAAGATCATGGTGATGCATAGCAATGAGAGGGGAGAGTGTTGTCCACGTATGTCGGGACCCCGATTCTAAGTCACACCGATCTAGCATGTAACACCTCATATCACTTTGCGACCTAACGCACGGTATTCCCACGGGTGTCGCCTTACCATGGCTCGGGACCGTTTGCGCCTTTTGGCTCACGTATATGACAATGTCGCTAGCATCCATATGACAGAGAACCCGGGCCGACATGGCTAGTCGTGAACCCAAAGCGGCACTAACGTATGGGGACAGGCATACATGAATCAACATCGAGCGTGTCGGTCAGCAGCGTGTGAATCCGGGCTGTAGCACTGGGCTAACAGGACTCCGGGAACCCGGGCTGTAGCAGGCTAGGCAGGACTCCGGATGTCACCGCGTGACATTTCCCCGAAGGGACAGACACAGGAACGAAATGAAACACATGCCGGCCAGTCAAGTGTCCAGAGCAGTAGTGCTGGGCTAGCAGGACTCCGGTGAACCGGGCTGTAGCGGACTACTATGGCTCAAGGAGGCACTAGACTACATTTCCCCATAAGAGAGGCTGCCAAGGATAAACAACTAGATTGTCGGATCCCACACATAGCAATACACGTTACACGTACGCATAACATGCAAGTATGTGCTGTACAACATGGCATCACAACATAACGCAAACTCATATAGATAAAAGGCCCAGAAGAGCCACATAGCATTAAATACAAACAGGGGTCACATGACCCATCATTCAGAGCATACAAGCAACGGAAGCATTACATGTCTGAGTACAGACAACTACAAAAGAAAAAGGCTGAGAAGCCTGACTATCTACAAGACCCTCCCAAGGGTACAAGATCGTAGCTGAGGTACAAGCTACTCGTCGAAGTCCAAGCGGAGTTACTAGTAAGACTGAAGTCTCCGCTGCAAAAACATAAATAAAGCAACATGAGTACGAAGGTACTCAGCAAGACTTACATCAGATCCTATCTTACATGCATTTGTATCAAGAAGGTAGTGTGGGGTTTTAGTTGCAGCACGCCAGCTTTGACTCAGTGGCTATCCTATTCTACGACTACGAGAAACTTCTTTGAGGTAAGAAGGCGCACACGAGTCCACTAATCACCACCTCAATACACCACTATGGATTCATTCCCGTCTCACTACGAGAAGCCATCCATAGCACTCACACTTATCTTGAGCATTTTAGAGTATCCACTTCAAGTTGTCTATGTACCACGTAAGCATCCAAGAAGTCCATAACCGAGGACACGGCTATTCGAATAGATCATGATAAACCCTGCAGGGGTGTACTGCGTCACACACGCTCTCGCCACTTACCGCCATGTACACGTCATGCACCTCGGCAACCTTCAAGCGGAAGCCTGGCGAGGGTGTCGGCCACGACCTGACTAACCTCACAAGACTCTAGTCCAGGTTTATCGCCTATTCGGGTTCCATCCGCAAGGAGATCCGGCCGTGGTGTCACTCACGGCCCCAAACGATGTGTACAGGGTTCCCGAGCCCACCATCCGGGTGCCACTCGGTACACCGGGCCACGTGTGCCTAGTCTGTCCCAAGCCCACCCTGCCGGGTGCCACTCGGTACACCGGGCCACGTGTGCCTAGTCTGTCCCAAGCCCACCCTGCCGGGTGCCACTCGGTAGAAAAATAGCACTACCTACAAACACCAGAAACTAGTTGCAACTCCTGGACAGAGATCAAGTTGGTTAATAAGTCGAGAGGGGTCGAGTTACCGGAACCCAATGTGTGGTAGTAACTAGTCATTGGACAACATACCCAGAACTCAGTGCTTAAGGACGGTTCCAATGAGACAACCCACCATGTACTCCTACATGGCCTCTCACCGCTACCTTTACCAAATCGTGTTCACACGCTTAACTCTCGGCACCAGAACATATCATAACACTCCAATTCATTCCCAATGAACCAGACCTGACACAACTCTAAGCAATAGCAGGCATGGCATGGTAGGAACACAACATGGCTCAATCAACTCCTACCATGCTAGTGGGTTTCAACTATTTACTGTGGCAATGACAGGTCATGCAGAGGAATGGGTTCAACTACCGCAGCATAAAGTAGCAGTTGAATCGTTGTTGTCCTAGTGCAGTAAAAGAGAGCAGGAGCGAGAGAGTAGGCTTGTATCAGAATGAACAAAGGGGGTTTGCTTGCCTGGTAGATCAACAGGGTGGCACTGCTCCTCAGACAGGTACTCTGGAACACTCTCCGGAGCAGGACCTATCGAGAGGGAACGGTGTCGACAGTCAAAACACAATCATATGCAACAATATGATGCATGAATATGGCATGAATATGTGACGTGTTTTGAGCCAATGCATATAGCATTCAACTTGGAAGAGATCCATTTGAACCAAGGTTCAAATGCAACTCTAATGTAAGTCCCTTTAAATGCCATAAGTGTGTTTTCACTTATACAGTAGGTATAAGTTGGTTTTTCATGCATGAAACTAGTACAGATGGATAGATTGCATTTTTCTGATAATTTTTCATATATAAATTATTTCAATCTGAGTTACGGTTGAATTTCTATGAATTTTAGAAGTTTTGGCTATTTTCTGGAATTTCCTGAATAAAATTAAATCCAGAAAATAAATAATTGCGTCAGCACTGCGTCACGCTTGCATCAGCAAGTCAACGGTGCTGACCTGGTCAACCTGACGTGTGGGGCCACACGTCAGTGTCACACGTTTTAAACAGAGGGTTTAATTTATTCTAATTATGGGATTAGGCGCAGGGGCCCACTGTCAGTGTCACAGAGGGGGGGGGGGTAATTAGTGCGGTTTGACCCGGGTTGACCGGCGGTTGGTCGCCGGCGAGG
>NC_057814.1:82830652-82839680 GCF_018294505.1 Triticum aestivum
GCCGAGCGCGGCGGAGCTCGTCGGGTTCGTCGCTCCGGCGACCATTTGGGCAGCGGAGGCCACCTACGCGAAGCCCAGGCTCGCGCGCATCCAGTGGGACACGCGGAAGACCGTGGGGTGGTCGGAGCTCGCCGGAGCGAAGCTCGCGGCGGTGGCCGGAGTACGGGCTCGAGCGGGCGCAGCGCTGCGGTGCACGGGGGCGTGAGCGGAGAGGCGCTACGGCCTCCTGGCGTCACCAGGAGCACGGTGACGCGCTCGGTTGCGGGCTGCGGTGGCCAGGGCGACGGCGGCGACATGGACGGCGGCGAGGAGCTACGGCCATGGTGGGGGTCGGGGCTACAGCGCGGGAACGGAGTAACGGAGAGGGGGAAACGGGGCAGGAGCTCACGGTGGACTCGACGGCGTCGTCGGAGAGCTCGGGGACGCACTGGAGACGGTGGGGCCGCGAAGACGATCTCCGGCGGCCGGAGATGAGGACGACGGCGATGGAGGCGCTCCAGGGCCTCCCGAGGCGCGTGGCTCGACGGAGAGGTAGCCGGCGATGTGGCGGAGCTTCTGGGCACGACGGAGGTGCGAGGGGGCAGCTGTGGCTACGGCAACGGTGGCCGGTGGCGACGGCAGCGTTCGGGCGCGGTGAGAGAGAGCAAGGAAGATGGCGAGGGGAAAATGAGGAGGTCGACCGGATCGGGGCGGCACCCGCGACGCCGCCCAGCGCGTCGCGCTGGCAGGGGAGAGGGCAGGCAGGCTGGTGGCGTGGCGGCACGGCGGTGCGCGCGCGTCGGCCACACGCCTGTCCGACTGGCGCGAGGACAACGACGACTGGCACTGGGCCAGTGGGCCGGCTGGGCTACTGGCCAGGCCAGGCCTCGGGTGAGCACAGGTAAGCTTTTCCCTTTTGTTTTCTTTTCTATTTTTCTGACATTTGTTCTGATTTAGTAGAATACTAAATCATTTTATTTTCTTATGCCAATTTTTGCAGGGACCTAAGGGATTATTCCAAAGCCCCTCACAAAAATTCAGAATTTTTGGACATATATAAAATATATAACATATATATATCCAATGCAAATAATTACTGCATTAATTCCAAAAGCCCAAAATAAATATTTATGAGCTCCTAAAAATATTGGTTTGATTTTTATCTCTGTCCAATATCTCCAGAGAGCAACATGAACATTTTCTTGGACCCTTTTGGTGCAATTTTTATCTGGGTCATTTCCAGAAATGATTCTGAGGGTTTCACAAATCCCCATTTCAAATTTAAATTAAATTTTGACATGATGCACACATGACTAGCTAGTCTAGGTCATACCAGAACTAGGGATGTTACAACGTACCCTCGTAGACTGTAAGCGGAAGCGTTATGACAATGTCGTTGATGTAGTCGTACGTCTTCACGATCGACCGATCCTAGCACTGAAAGTACGGCACCTCCGCAATCTGCACACGTTCGGCTCGGTGACGTCCCACGAACTCACGATGCAGCAGCGTGTCGAGGGAGAGCTTCGTCAGCACGACGGCATGATGATGATGAAGCTACCGGCGCAGGGCTTCGCCTAAGCATTGCAACGATATGAGCGAGGTGGATTATGGTGGAGGGGGCACCGCACACGGCTAAGAGATCAATGATCAACTTGTGTGTCTATGGGGTGCCCCCTTCCCTCATATATAAAGGAGTGGAGGAGGGGGAGGGCCGGCCCTCTACTATGGCGCACCCTGGGGAGTCCTACTCCCACCGGGAGTAGGATTCCCCCCTTCTAAGTAGTAGGAGTAGGAGAGAAGGAAGGGGAGGAGAGAGGGAAGGAAGGGGGGCACCCAATTCGGATTGGGCTAGGGGGGCGCACCCTCCACCTTTTCCCTTCCTCTCCTCTATTCCACTAAGGCCCAATAAGGTCCATATAGTCCCCGGGGGGTTCCGGTAACCTCCCGGTACTTCAGTAAATGCCCGAACTCATCGGGAACCATTCTGATGTCCAAACATAGGCTTCCAATATATCGATCTTTACGTCTTGACCATTTCGAGACTCCTCGTCATGTCTGTGATCATATCCAGGACTCTGAACTACCTTCAGTACATCAAAACACATAAACTCATAATACCGATCGTCACCGAACGTTAAGCGTGCGGACTATCGGTGTCAAAACCGGCGGATCTCGGGTAGGGGGTCCCGAACTGTGCGTCTAAGGTCGATGGTAACAGGAGACGGGGGACACGATGTTTACCCAGGTTCAGGCCCTCTCTATGGAGGTAATATCCTACTTCCTGCTTGATTGATCTTGATGAATATGAGTATTACAAGAGTTGATCAACCACGAGATCGTAATGGCTAAAACCCTAGAAGTCTAGCTGTATGATTGTGATTGCCTCTACGGACCAAACCCTCCGGTTTATATAGATACCAGAGGGGACTAGGGTTGTACAAAGTCGGTTACAAAGAAAGGAATCTTCATATCCGCACGCCAAGCTTGCCATCCACGCCAAGGAGAGTCCCATCTGGACACGGGTGAAAGTCTTCGGTCTTGTATCTTCATAGCCCATTAGTCCGGTCCACGTCACATAGGTCGGATGCCCGAGGACCCCCTAATCCAGGACTCCCTCAGTAGCCCCCAAACCAGGCTTTCAATGACGATGTGTCCGGCGCGCAGATTGTCTTCGGCATTGCAAGGCGGGTTCCTCCTCCGATGACTTCAAAGCACCTGACTTCCAAGAGCTGTATTCGGTCTTCCATTTAATGTCGCACCCATCGGCTTCTGTGCATCCATAGCTTCAGCTTCCACGTGTCGAGCGAATACGAGAGGTCAGGGTATTTTTTGCACAGAACAACCCGGCCATGTAAGAAAGGCGTCTATTTAAAGAGACTGGATCTCAGATCCATTCCACACCAAGCCGAAAATCCTCAGAGCTTGCTAGGAGAAACCACTCCAACATGGCTAGCGCTCCCAGTTCTTATTCCCGCCCCCACGGCTCCGAAAAAGGCGATTGGGAAAGATGTTCCGTATCCCACGATCAGCTGGTGAGGCCGCAAATGCAGGGATGTCTTCCTCCCGTGGATCTAGTCCCCATTTGGGCAGGATTGACCTCCTTCAACGGCGGGGCTCAAGCGGAGAATTTCCTCAATCCATCCAAGGGGGAACGAGTGTGCTTCGTTCCCTACTTGTTAAGAGGCGTCGGATTTCCAATCCACCCTTTCCTCCGAGGACTTCTAGAGTATTACGGCCTCCATCTGCACAATCTCACTCCTGCCTCCATCCTGCACATTGCGGGTTATGTTGCTCTCTGTGAGCTATTCCTGGGTTGTGAGGCCCATTCTGAGTTATGGTGGAAACTATTCTGCCTCGTCCCTCGCAACCAAGAGGGATCGATATTCGAAGTGGGCGGTGCCGAGGTATGGCGCATAGCTGGGACCGGATACCTGTCTGGCACGCCCAAGAAGCCGTCTGAACAGTGGCCTTCCGAATGGTTCTATATTGAGGACGTCGCTCTCCCTGACCAAGTCCGAATGGGTCTTCCCGAATTTTCAAGCGCTCCGTTGAAGAAACGCCACAGCTGGCGCCCTCAAAGCCTCGAGGAGGAAGATAGCGTGGAAGTCCGTCAATTGATGGGCAAGATAAAGACGCTCGCCCAGTCCGGATTATCAATAATCGAGGTAATGGCCACTTCCATAGCATGAGGGGTTCAGCCGCTCCAATATAGGGTGCTCCCTATGTGGCAGTTCAACGGGGAAAATGACGCCTCATGCTGCGGACGAAAGGGTCCGGATTCCCTCACCGCCCAGGCCGCAATACTAGTCGATCTGTATAAAGGGGAGAAAGAGGAGTTCGCTCGTCTTAAGCGCCAAGAGGGATTTTCCACGTACAATCCTCCCAGCTGGGTGAGTTTTAATCCCACCACCTTACTCAATCCTTTACCTGAGTCACTTTTAATCGATACGAACCCTGTCCATTTGTAACATGAATGGCATAAGGTCATCGCGAGGATCTACAGCCCCGCTCCACAGCCGGAGGACCATAACCGGGATCTTGACCCCGGATTCAAAGAGGATCCGGACATATTTGTAGAGCTTGAGGAGGGAGTATTTTACCAGGCGAGCTACGATGGCACAGAAGTGGCCATTATAGCTGACTATCCCAGCCTCCTTCCTGCCTCACACATAAGTAATCAGGAGACATCTCTTCCAAAAGAGCTTCCTCGTTCTACCTCACCCACCGCACTGCCTTGTGCTCCAAAGGGGAGGCGCTCGGCGCGCCGTGCTGCACCAGAGGCGACTCTAAAGAGAGCGGCGCCCACACCGGGCAATCCTTCAAAGAGGAGGGCAAACAAAGGCACAACCGAGCCTTCATCAAAGAGGTATGGCTTTGTAAACATATCCCTTGGCAGTCACATCCAACTGTGACATTGTCTGTTGCGTCTTATCAGGAAGAGCGTTCGCCGGACTATGTCCGGGGATCCTGCCTGTAACGCCCCCAACAGTCAGGTTCCCGACCCTGCCGTAAAGACAAGGGCTGATACGGGAGTGACGCTGGACTGTCCTTTGGCAAAGATTCAGATGATGTATCCGTCACAAACTCGGAAGTGGAGAGTGCCATGAATCATCGGCGTCAGAGGGCCGCTCTTCGCGACCCTGGCTTTACGAAAGAAGCATTCAATGCCTTCAGCTTGGCTAATGCATACATCCGAGCTGCTCGAGACGGGCTTACCAGAGCCGCAGACCAACATTTGAAAGATATGTGGGTAAGTTCACATTGTACAAATCTGATAATTATGTACCAGTAGCCCCCAAGAATTGAAGTAGTTGATACAACTGATTTAAGGATCGTTGTATAACTAGGTGCTTACAAAGAATAAGAACCTGTTGTCTCAAGAACCAGAAAAGTGTCGGACCCAGCTAACTGCTCCTACCGCCGAACTAGAGAAATCCAAGAAGGCATCGCCTGGTAATGTTCCCCTCCATCGAGAAAATATAATCATATACTAGCGATACTAACACTGTTGCACATCTCATGGCAGGATCATCAGATCAACTGAAGGAGGAGCTGAAAGTCGCGCAAGCGGGTGAACAAGAAGCCAAAAGACTACTGGCCACAGGCGAACGTGTGCTGAAACGGGTCAGGGAGGATGTTCGCGCAAGCTGCAGGATTCCAACACCCTGCTGGGCGAAGAACTGAAAGATGTTCGAGCCCAGCTAGCTGACTCCGTGAAGGAAAATAAGAGGCTACGAGGCGGCATATTCAGTATGCTTTCGAACTTACCTCCGTGTAATTCGGCGAGGAAAGGAACTGACAGCTTTATGTCTGTAGAGATGCTGACTGGCCGCCCCAAAGAGGAAATGCCGGGATCTTCCGGCGATCTGCTGCAAGAGCTGTCACAAATGCACGAGCGAGCTCGGCAGGCAATGCGGAGTGTTGCCAAGGCCTTGTGGCGCTCCGTCTCCCCTCCAGGAAGTATGGAGGAGCTTGTGCAGCTATTTTTTTTAAATGAGAAGGTAGATCATGTTCTACCTTATATATTTCAAAAGGCCGAGGCCAAAGGATCATAAGATCCGTACATGGGGTTCATATTTTGCACCGTGGTGCAAGGCCATGAGGAGCCTGGAAGAGAGAACAAGGGAGAGGGGAGAAAAGAGCTGGGCAAGCTAAACTAAGCCAAAAGCAGATCTTCAGGCGATCTGCCGCAGCTATTCAGAGGAGCGCGGCGGCGTTTTCGATTATGGAAGATATCTGCCTGCCGAGAAGGTGCGCGAGAGGCCTGCGCCATGGTAAAAACATGGTATACCAAGCTTGATCCGAATCATATGGCCTGGGTTGGACCTCTAGGGTCAGATGGAAAAGAAATTCCCGTTAGTTTGGTATATGATACGTCTCCAACGTATCTATAACTTTTGATTGTTCCATGCTATTGTATTATCTATTTTGGATGTTTAATGAGCTTTATTATGCACTTTTATATTATTTTCGGACTAACCTACTAACCGGAGGCCCAGTGCAAATTGCTTTTTTTGCCTATTTCAGTGTTTCGCAGAAAAGGAATATCAAACGGAGTCCAAACGGAATGAAACCTTCGCGAGGATCGTTTTTGGAACAAACACAATCTAGGAGACTTGGAGTGGACGTCAAGGAAGCAACGAGGCGGACACGAGGTAGGAGGGCGCGCCCAGGGGGGTAGGCGCGCCCCCACCCTCGTGGGCCCCTAGTGGCTCCACCGACCTACTTCCTTCGCCTATATATACTAATATACCCTGAAAACATCCAGGAGCACCACAAAACCCTATTTCCACTGCCGCAACCTTCTGTACCCATGAGATCCCATCTTGGGGCCTTTTCCGGTGCTCCGCCGGAGGGGGAATCGATCATGGAGGGCTTCTACATCAACACCATAGCCTCTCCGATGATGTGTGAGTAGTTTACCACAGACCATCGGGTCCATAGTTATTAGCTAGATGGCTTCTTCTCTCGCTTTGAATCTCAATACAAAGTTCTCCTCGATTCTCTTGGAGATCTATTTGATGTAATACTTTTTGCAGTGTGTTTGTCAAGATCCGATGAATTATGGGTTTATGATCAAGATTATCTATGAACAATATTTGATTCTTCTCTGAATTCTTATATGCATGATTTAATATCTTTGCAAGTCTCTTTGAATTATCAGTTTGGTTTGGACTACTAGATTGATCTTTCTTGCAGTGGGAGAAGTGCTTAGCTTTGGGTTCAATCTTGCGGTGTCCTTTCCCAGTGACAGCAGGGGCAGCAAGGCACATATTGTATTGTTGCCATCGAGGATAAAAAGATGGGGTTTATATCATATTGCTTGAGTTTATCCTCTACATCATGTCATCTTGCTTAATGCATTACATTGTTCTTATGAACTTAAGACTCTAGATGCGTGCTGGATAGCGGTCGATGTGTGGAGTAATAGTAGTAGATGCAGAATCGTTTCGATCTACTTGTCACGGACGTGATGCCTATATACATGATCATGCCTAGATATTCTCATAACTATGCGCTTTTCTATCAATTGCTCGACAGTAATTCGTTCACCCACCGTAGAATTTGCTATCTTGAGAGAAGCCACTAGTGAAACCTATGGCCCCCGGGTCTATCTTCCATCATATTAATCTCCCGCCAACGTGCTATTTCTGTCGCCGTTTATTTTGCAATCTTTACTTTTCAATCTATACAAAAAAATACCAAAAATATTTATCTATTTATCTCTATCAGATCTCACTTTTGCAAGTGGCCGTGAAGGGATTGACAACCCCTTTATCGCGTTGGCTGCAAGGTTCTTATTTGTTTGTGCAGGTATGAGGGATTTGCGTGTAGTCCCCTACTGGATTGATACCTTGGTTCTCAAAAACTGAGGGAAATACTTACGCTACTTTGCTGCATCACCCTTTCCTCTTCAAGGGAAAACCAATGCATGCTCAAGAGGTAGCAAGAAGGATTTCTGGCGCCGTTGCCGGGGAGATTTGCACCAAGTCAAGTCAAGATTTGATCTCCCGTCAATGAGCCATTTTTGGCGCCGTTGCCTGGGAGATCTACGCACAAGTCAAGACATACCAAGTACCCATCACAAACTCTTATCCCTCGCATTACATTATTTTCCATTTGCCTCTCGTTTTCCTCTCCCCCACTTCTAAAATGATTTTTGAAAACCTTTGCCTTTTCTTCGCCCTCCTTCCGTTCGATCTTGTGTTACCATGTGCCTTCTTTTTGCTTCCATCTTCGCTTGCTAAAAGTTTATGGATCCTCATACCCTTGCTAATCTTTTTAAGAGATCCAACTATGATGAACCAATTTCTAGTTATTTGAGTGCACTAGATTATCTTTATGAGGTTTTGCTTGAAATTCATGAATGTGAAAATTGTGATGAAGAAATTTATGAAGAGATTCATGATAGCTCCTTGAATAAAAAGCATGATTGCAATGATTGTACTATAAATTCTCTTCATGTCAATTGTGCTAATAATATGCAAAACCTAAAGCTTGTGAATGGTAGTTTTGCTATGTCTACTACTTGTTGCAATGATCATGATTGGGGTGATTCTTCTTATGATCTTGAAAATTTATTTAAGCCCCACGATGCATATGAGATTGATAATAGTGTTTGCAATAATATTGAAAGTGGGTTTGGAAGAGTGTCAACTTTAGATCCAACATATTTGGAGAATGTTAAATCTTATGGTATTTTTGATAAAAGTGGGTTTGGAGAGGTCATGACTTTAGTTAATGATAATCCCACTATTTTGGAAGAGTGTCAACTTCGCATGCATGTGGATCGTGTTGAGAATATGTTATGTGATAGATATTTTGTTGAATTTGCCTATGATCCTACATGTAATTATTATGAGAGAGGAAAATATGGTTGTAGAAATTTTTATCTTACTAAATTACCTCTCGTCATGTTGAGATTGCTATCGTCTCTTTCCTCTTCCTTGCATATGCTAATTTTTGCTTGCTATGATAATTTGTTTGCTTATAAAATGCCTATGCATCGGAAGTATGTTAGACTTAGATGTGTTTATCACGTGTTCTATGATGCTCTATTTGTGCTTTAATTCTTGTCTTTGATGTGAGCATCATTAAAATTATCAATGCCTAGCTAAAAAGGCTTTAAAGAAAAGCGCTTGTTGGGAGGCAACCCAATTTTATTTTTGTTCCTTGCTTTTTGGTCCTGTTTAGTAATAAATAATTCATCTAGCCTCTGGTTAGATGTGGTTTTATGTTTTAATTAGTGTTTGTGCCAAGTAAAGCCTATAGGATCTTCTTGGGTGATAATTATTTGATCTTGCTGAAAAAGACAGAAACTTTCTTCTCACGAAAACAATTGTTAAAAATCACCATAAAGTGATAAAATATTTATTCTAATTGAAGTAGATCAATAATCAAATTATCTAGGTCGTCCTATTTTGGTAGAATTTTTGGAGTTCCAGAAGTTTGCGTTTGATGCAGATTACTACAGACTGTTCTGTTTTTGATAGATTCTGTTTTTCGTGTGTTGTTTGCTTATTTTGATGAATCTATGGCTAGTATC
>NC_057814.1:82840030-82872806 GCF_018294505.1 Triticum aestivum
TACAGTAGGTTTAACACCAATATAAATAAAGAATGAGTTCATTACAGTACGTTAAAGTGGTGGTTTATTTTATTTTGCTAACGGAGCTCATGAGATTTTCTGTTGAGTTTTGTGTTGTGAAGTTTTCAAGTTTTTGGGTAAAGATTTGATGGATTTTGGAACAAGGTGTGGCAAGAGCCTAAGCTTGCGGATCCCCAAGACACCCCAAGGTAAAATTCGAGGACAACCAAAAGCCTAAGCTTGGGGATGCCCCGTAAGGCATCCCGTCCTTCGTCTTCGTCTATCGGTAACTTTACTTGAGGTTATATTTGTATTCACCACATGATATGTGTTTTGCTTAGAGCATTTGTATGATTTGAGTCCTTGCTTTTTAGTTTACCATAATCATCCTTGCTGTACACACCTTTTGGAGAGACACACATGAATCGGAATTTATTAGAATACTCTATGTGCTTCACTTATATCTTTTGAGCTAGATAATTTTGCTCTAGTGCTTCGCTTATATCTTTTTAGAGCACGGTGGTTGTTTTATTTTATAGAAATTATTGATCTCTTATGCTTCACTTATATTATTTTAAGAGTCATTTAGAACAGCATGGTAATTTGCTTTGGTTAAAAAAATTAGTCCTAATGTGATGAGCATCCAAGATAGGTATAATAAAAACTATCATATAAAGTGCATTGAATACTATGAGAAGTTTGATTCTTTATGATTGTTTTGAGATATGAAGATGGTGATATTAGAGTCATGATAATTGAGTAGTTGTGAATTTGAGAAATACTTGTGCTAAAGTTCGTGATTCTCGTAGCATGCACGTATGGTGAACCATTTGTGATGAAGTCAGAGCATGATTTATTTATCGATTGTCTTCCTTATGAGTGGCGGTCGGGGACGAGCGATTGTCTTTTCCTACCAATCTATCCCCCTAGGAGCATGCGCGTAGTACTTTGTTTCGATAACTAATAGATATTTGCAATAAGTATGTGAGTTCTTTATGACTAATGTTGAGTCCATGGATTATACACACTCTCATCCTTTCACCATTGGGCTTGAGTTTGTCCTTTTTCTTCTCTGGCAAGCGTAGAACGAGTTCGCCAACATTATACGTCTTGGCCCGCACTTCTCTACTGTGATATCTACGAGCCTGTTGTTGATACAGTGCGGAACGGGCTTTTGCAACATCGCGCTCCTCCTCCAGGACATCTAAACTATCCTGCCGATCAAGCTCGGCCTCTCTCTCTTCATACATGCGCACTCGAGGTGAGTCATGAATAATGTCACAGGGCAACACGGCCTCTGCGCCGTACACCATGAAAAACGGTGTGTATCCGTAGTACGATTGGGCGTGGTCCGCAGCCCCCAGAGTACGGAGTACGGAGTCAAGCTCCTCAACCCAGTGCTTGTCTGATTTTTTCAAAGACCGCACTAGTCTAGGCTTAATGCCGCTCATAATAAGACCATTAGCTCATTTGACTTGACCGTTTGTTTGCGGGTGATAGACGGAGGCGTAATCGAGCTTAATGCCCATATTAGCACACCAGGTTTTCACCTCATCGGCTGTAAAAATTGGAGTCGTTATCGGTGATGATGCTGTGCGGGACGCCATAACGGTGCACAACACCGGATATGAAGTCTATCACTGGTCCGGCTTCGGCTGTTTTAACTGGTTTGGCCTCTATCCACTTAGTGAATTTATCTACCATGACCAGCAGATATTTTTTCTTATGGCTTCCTCCTTTAAGGGGTCCAACCATATCAAGCCCCCAGACCGCAAAAGGCCAGGTAATGGGGATTGTTTGTAGAGCGGTGGGTGGCATATGGCTTTAATTGGCGAAAAGCTGGCATCTGACACAACGTTGGACAAGGTCATGTGCATCTCCTCGGGCCGTCGGCCAATAGAAACCTGTACGGAAGGCCTTACTCACAAGGGCCCGAGCGGCGGCGTGGTGACCACCGAGATCAGCATGGATTTCAGCCAAGAGCCGCCATCCCTCTTCTTCGGAGATACATCTTTGAAGTACTCCGGTGACGCTTTTCTTGTAGAGCTCTCCGTCATGGACCTTGTAGGCTTTCGAGCGCCGGACAATGGAGCGAGCCTCATTCTGACCCTCAGGGAGCTCTCGCCTATTAAGGTATGCCAAGAAAAGTTCGGTCCATGGGGCAATTACTGCCATTATAAGATGGGCCGATGGTGTTATTTCGGTGGCTGAGCCCTCGATAATATCGGTATCGTGTTCGGAATCCGGGGGTATAATCGGATTAGAACTAGTGTTGCCGCTTTCCCCTTGCCACACCACGGATGGCTTGAAGCGCCTTTCCAGAAAGATGTTAGGCGGGACGGGGTCACGCTTGGCACCAATGCGAGCGAGGACGTCCGGCGCTTGATTACATTCTCGAGCCACATGATGGAACTCGGGTCCCTCGAATCGAGCCGACATTTTGAGAACGACGTTACGATAGGCCGCCATCTTTGGATCTTTGACGTTGAAATCATCATTTATTTGGGATATTGCGAGGTTTGAATCCCCGCGCACCTCCAGGCGTTGTATGCCCATGGAGACAGCCATCCGAAGACCATGTAACAAGGCCTCGTATTCGGCTGCATTGTTGGAGTCCGTGTATAATATTTGGAGTACGTACTGAACTGTATCTCCAGTGGGGGATGTTAAGACAACACCCGCTCCTAAGCCCGCCAGCATTTTGGAGCCATCGAAGTGCATGACCCAGTTGAATATGTGCCATACTCTTTAGGGAGTTCGGCCTCTGTCCATTCGGCGATGAACTCAGCGAGTACTTGGGATTTAGTGGCTCGGCGCGGTTTGTATGTTATGTCGAATGGAAGGAGCTCAATGGCCCACTTGGCAATCCGGCCCGTGGCATCGCGGTTGTTTATTATGTCATTCAGTGGAACTTCAGAAGCCACCGTAATCGAGCACTCTTGAAAGTAGTGTCGTACCTTCCGGGATGCCATGAAGACCGCGTATGCTATCTTTTGGTAATGAGGGTACTGGGATTTGCATGGTGTGAGGACAGTGGATACGTAGTATACCTTCTTCTGAAGCGGGAATTTGTGTCCGTCCTCCTCTCGCTCGACGACGAGCACCGTTCCCGGATTGGGTTGCTTGCCAAAAGAGCCTTTATTTCTTCCAGTCCGGCCGTTCCCGGATCCGTCCACTCGAAGTGGTCGGTGTGTCGGAGAAGGCGATAAAGTGGCAGTGCTTTTTCTCCTAGTCTGGAGATAAAGCGGCTTAAAGCTGCCACACATCCGGCTAGTTTTTGGACCTGTTTAAGGTCTGTTGGCTTAGCCAATTGTGACAAAGCTCGGATTTTGGCTGGATTTGCCTCAATTCCTCTATTGGAAATGATGAAGCCCAGCAGTTTTCTAGCGGGAACGCCGAAAACACACTTTCCTGGATCGAGCTCGATGTCATATGTACGGAGGTTGTCGAATGTGAGTCGTAGATCGTCTATCAATGACTCGACGTGCCTAGTTTTGATGACGACGTCATCCACATATGCTTTAACTGTCTTGCCGAGATGTTTCTCCAGGCATGTTTGAATCATGCGTTGGTAGGTGGCACCGGTGTTTTTGAGCCCGAAGGGCATAGTGTTGAAGCAGAATGGTCTATATGGGGTGATGAATGCTGTCGTGGCTTGGTCGGACTCCTTCATTTTGATTTGATGGTATCCTGTCGGTGTACAAAAGAAGGGGCGCACCTTTGTACCCCTTTACCTGTGCACGGGCAGTCGGAGCCGCGCCCACGGTCGCACCAAGCAAAACAGGGGAGGTAAACCGAGGTAAAACTGAAGCCAAAGACAACCAGAGCAACACCAAGGCCAAAGACCACAAAGAGCAGAGGGACGAAGCAGGTTCTCCCCCAGCAAGACCCTTGCCGGGGGCAGCCTCGGCAGCCCCGGCAAGACCCTTGCCGGGGCAGCTCTCCCCACCCCCACAGAGCGAGCCACCCTTGAGCCCACGGTCTCCAACATCATCAACCACGTTGGGCCAAGGCTCGGGAGGCACCTCCATGGTGGCATGCAGATCTTTGTGAAGACAAGGAACACTCAAGATCAGATGAGGATCAGAAGACGACGACCCTCGGCAAGATCCTTGCCGAGGAAGGCCACCAGACCCTCGGCAAGATCCTTGCCGGGGACGGCAGCGCGCCCCGGCAAGGCCCTCACCAAGGATGCCAACAGGGCCACCGCCAGACCCGCACCAACCAAGTCTCCGCCGCCATTCGCATGCAGCTGCCAGCCCAACCAGCTGGGCAGGCGCCTGCATGGCAACATGCAGCTTCCAGGCCAACTCGGCACACACCTGCATGGCGGCATGCAGATCTTCGTGAAGACCCTACCACCACGCCACCTCAGCTGCCTGCCTGCCTACATGGCACCGCATGCACCAAATGGCCAGGGTGCGTGTCAGAGCGAGGAGGAGCGGCGACGGACGGGACGGGCCTCGCTCCCGTCCCCAATAAAGCAAGAGGACACCTCAGCTATGCATTAAATGCGCCTTGTCTTGTAATATGAGCGATAAGCTCGCAATACTGTGCGCCTTTCCACCTCCTGTATGCCACTGTGGCAGCCCCTTTCGACTATAAAAGGAGGCCCATGGCATACTGGAGAAGGATTCGGCTCTTTCGAACCACACACTCACCATAGCTAGTTCGAGAGCCCAAGAACTCTCTGAAATACACCCACCAAAGCAGGACTAGGATTTTACGCATCCTCGCGGCCCAAACCTGGGTAAACGATCCTCGTGCTGATTACTAATCCTGCTCTTCTCGCAACCCTGCGCCCCGGCAACCATAGTAGGGATTCTTGTGATCCCATAGGTGTCGTTCCACACCGACATCTTTGGCGCGCCAGGTAGGGGGCGCAATTGTGAGAATCTGGTCTAGTAGTTGGCCTAACAGTTCCTCATCGCCATGACTCCCGAGAAGGAAATGGCCAGGAGAAAAAGGGAGCTGCCTGCGAACGCGAAGGACGCCAGCGTGGCAGTAGAAAAGCTAAGTCAATCAGAACTTTGAGTTACTTCCTTTTATATATAAGGTTATCGTCCTCGGAGATCTTTCCTATGTGTGAGAAACCTGCACGCAAAGGGGCCCTCCCGCAATTGGCAACGCCCTTGTTCTGTTTCGAGTCCGCTCAACAGCTCAAAGCGGCCGCGTCGAGAGTGGCGGGGTAGCCTTCCGCGCTTGGCAACGCTCCCGACTCTGACTCGAGTCAAACTCGACAATTCGGGCGGCCGTGCTAAGGGTGGTAAGGTGGTTCACCCGGCAGCAAGCACACCCGACAGGCCAATGGGGATCCGTCCCCAAGACGCCGCCCTGGGTTTACGCGCCGGCAGACCTGCCCGGTTAAGGTAGGGTGGACACACAAAGGAAAATCGAACGGGAAAATAACGTGCCTGATACTAAAAGTGTTGCAGAGTCATATTACATCAAATTGTTGCTGCGGTTCTAACTAGAGATAGCAATTGTCTTGGTTGTGAACCTGCAGCGGCGATAAGAAACGGGGTGCCTAATCCCGGCGCTGGCCCTCCACCCTCAGAATTTCGCCGACACGGATGATGATGGGCATGATGCGCTCCCTGAGCGGCGTGAGGTCGGTACCTTTTGGCAAGCTCTCCAGCGCGGCGTCGAAGTCGAGGTCGGGGTACTAGTATGCCACCTTGGTCAGAACCTTGGTCATGGCGCCCTGGCAAAGCCTCCGGGCCTCGTCGGCCGGCGAGGCCGCACGGTTGGCGTGGAGCTGCTTCAGGGCCTCGAGAACACACTCGAAGAACAAGGTCAGCTTGGCGTTGGTGGTCCCGCTGCGCTTCGGGGCGTACCTCATGCTTGGCACCCCCATGGTAGCCAACTGCACAGTGATCCTGCCGGCGACGTCCTCGAGGCGGCCGATCCAGCGTTTCACACCCTCCTTGAAATCCTTGTGCTCGGCGGCCTCGTTCTTCTGCAGCTGCTTCTCGGTCTCCAGCTCCTTGACCAGGATCCCCTCCCGGGTTTTGGCCTCCGTGAGCATCCCCCCGAGGCCCTCCAGCTTCAGTGTGAGGTCCTTGACGGACTTGTTGGCCTCGGAGAGCTCCCCAGCCCTGCTGACGGCCGCGCCCTGCCCTGCGCCTCCGTCAGGGCGATGTTGAGTGTGTCCTTCTCCTGGGACAGCTTCAGGGCCTGCTCCTTCAACCCATCCCACTCCGCCTCTAGCTCCTTCACCTTGTCGGCATGAACCTGGGCCTGGGCATCGAGCGCCTCTTTGTGCCTCTGCTCCAGCTCACTGGTCCACTGCAAGACAAGCTTCTCCACCTCTTCATCCTTGCCGCGAAGCGTGGCGGCAAGCTTCTCCTCGCGCGCGGCGAGGTCCTCCTCCTGGGAGTTCAGCACGGCCTGGTGCTGGGTTCGAGCGGCCTCGGCTGCCGCGGCCAAGCCCGCCGCTGTCTCCTGGGCCTTCTCGATGTCAGCCAGCTTCATGGTGAGCTCCACATCACGCTTGGCCAGCTCGCCCTGGGCGGCCTTCAGCTTGTCGCGAGCCTGGCGGAACCAGTCCTGTGTCTCGGCGACGCGCTTCTGGAGGTCCGCCTTCGCTTTCTCCACCACCGCTGTCCTGGACTTAGCCTTGTCCAGGCGGGCGCGGTAGAGCGCCTGGAGCTTCCGGAAGCTGGCGCCCATGGCGTGGAGGAGCCGCTCTTCTTGCGAGCCGTCGCCACCAACGCTCGGCTCGTCGACGACCTCAAGCCCGGCGCCGGCAAGCACTTCGTCGTCGAACACCTCTCCCTCGACGGGCGCCCTGGTACTCGACGCGCCTGGAAGGTGGACGAACAAGTCGTCACTCACCCTCAGGTACTTGCCGGAGCCGGAAGCAGCAGAGGACGAAGGCTGGTCATCAGCGACCACCTCCTCCTTCTCGGCAGTGGCCCTGTCGGCCTCCCCGGCAGGCCCCTTGCCGGTCTCCTCAGCGATGGCCTTGCCGGCCTCCCCGGCAGGCCCCTTGGCGGCGTCCTCAACAGCGCCCTCGGCGGCCTCCTCGGCGGCGATCCTCTCGGCGTCCACCTCGGCGGCCTTGGCGACGTCCTCGATGACGGCGTCCACGTCCTCTGGGTTCACCGAGGAGGAATCTGGACACCGAAGAAGGGGGTGAGGCAAGGCCAAGACCAAGGGTCAGCAAGAAAGAAAAAGGAACAGGGACGAGAGGCGAGTGACTTACCACTGTCGGTGCCAGGCTGGGAAAAATAAGTCCCCTCCCTGCCAACATTCGGCATCGAGGCAAAGCCGCCAGTGCCCAAGTTCTCCTCCTCCTCCTCCATGTGCGTGGGCTCGGTGCTTGGCGCCCTTACTGGGGACGCCCCTCGGGGCGGCGTGGTCGATGGGGGCGGCGTGTTGGGAGTAGCCCTCTGCAGCTCCTCCTGCTGCCGTTCTCCTCTTGCATACCCGGCAAGGTCAGCACCAAAGTATCGTACCCCTGACACATGTGGACAAGGGGAGGGTGGTGAGCTTACGCTGAGGGCTGGACCGGGGGCTGCTGTCCGGGCTACTCAGCACCACCAGTGGCGCCCTTGAAGTACCGGCCAGGGGCTGGCCGCCCGCTGAGGTCTTGGCCCTCTTCACCCTTTGGGCCAGTGTCTCCACATCCCTGCCAAGATAAAAACAAGTCAAGACAAGCGACACAGATTGAGGAGGCAGAGATGACAGGAAGGAGCCAAATACTTACTCGTCGTCCGCCTCCTCCTCTGCCGTTTTCCTCTTCCTCCTCGGGCTGAGGGACCCATAGTCAAAAGTGACCCCCGCATCGGCATCCGCCGGAGGAGGGGAGGAGGGCGGAGTCTGTGGGCGCGTGGACGAAGAAGAAGTAGATGCCTTCTTCCTCGCTGCCGCAGCCTTCACCACCTTCTTCGCCGCCGCGGCCCTCGTCTGGCGCGCGGACTCCTCTGGGGACTTTGGCCGCCGCGCGGCCCTGGCGGACCGCACCGGCTCGCCGGAAGTGGCTCGCCGCAGGACTCGCCCTCTCCCCGTGGCCGGAGGGTCAACATCCCCGGCCTCCTCCTCCGACGACTCGTCGACCGCTCCCTCAACCAGAGGAGCCTCGGTGCCAGTGCTGCTGGCCTCCCCGGCGGCCGCCGCCCACCGGGCGAGCTCCTCCTCCTCCACGGCCGTCGCGGCCTTGTCCTCCACACCACCAGCGCTGCCGGCCTCCTCGGCAAGCTGTGCCTCCCTCGCCCTGGTGGCGATGTAGTCCAGTTCCGCCTGGGTGGTGTCCTGGACAAGCAGCCACTCGGCGTCGGCATTGATGTACCCCTCGTGCAGAGTGTCGAAGAATTGATGCACCTCGACGTCCTCCGGCTCCTTGTAGCTCGGGTCACGGCCATGCACGTTGCAGTCCGGCATCATGGCGATGATCTCGGTCCGGTGCAAATTATTGCACAGCGGGACCACTCCCGTCGGTAGCTTGAACAAGGGCCCCTTGAAGACCTTGCTGGGCGGCGGCCCTCGCGACCTTGCCGGTCCGCTCGACCTCGCCGTCGCGGCCCACATCGAGCTGGAAGAGCCGCTGGCAGAAATGGGCATGCCCCATCACTGTGAAGTTGTGGTCAAGGCCGGGGCGAAGCCGCATGATGTCGGCAGGATTCGTGAAGAGCCAGGCCGGCCTCCCCTTGTTGTGCAGTGGAGCGATCCGGCGGCGGAGAAGTCCGCCCCGATCATCTCAAGGGTGAGCCCGGCCTCGGTCAGCCGAAGAATCCTGGTGGTGGCGACCGTGAGCTTCTCGTTGTCGGCGTCGACATCGCTCCAATCGCTTCTGCGGACCGGCGGCTCCCGGCGAACTTCGCAGAATGCCGACGGGTCCTTCTCTTCGATCCAGCACCACCGGCCCCGCCATTCTTCCCACCTCTCCTTCATGGCACCCTCCGGATACGCCCCTTGGACCTTGGGATCCAGGTGATGCAACCGGAGATGGCGCCCCCTGGTTGGATCTGAGGGGAGAAGTAATGGCGAAAGAGCGTCGTGTTGGGGTGCACCCTGGCGAAGCCTTCGCAGAGGTGCGCGAAAAGGGCCATGCACGCCACCGCATTTGGGGTAAAATCCAAGAGGCGGAAGCCAAAGGTGTGCATGATGTCACAGAAGAAATCGGAGAAGGGAGGACAAAGCCCGCAGGAAAAATAGTCAACAAAGAAGGGGTACCGATTTGGGGCAGCCTTGGCGCAGTTGGCAGGGATGACGCGCGTGGCTGGATGCCCCGACTTCTCTCCCCCTGTCTTCACCCCCACAGGGGCCTGAAGGCTTCCCAAAGCTCGAACACGTCGACTGTCGAGGGGAACAAGGCGGACTGCGTCCGCTGCATTGCCAGCGCACTCTCCGGCGGCTCCGCCGCTCCGGCGTTCTTAGCCACGCCCTTGCCCTTGACGGATTTTGGCGCCATGGCGGCTGGGAGAGAAGGGCAAAGCAGAGGGCGGCGGGAACACAATGGCGGCGAGTGAGAGCGAAGCTTGGGAAAGAAGAGGAAGACGAGCGGAGGCTTCCGAGATTGGGATTGTGCGAAGGGTAAAAGGAACAGTGCGCTCACGGTTACCCCCTTTTATGGGGAAGGTGCGGGTCGCGCTGCCCATTTACTTCGATGTGACGCATGCGTGCGGGAACCGCCCCACGCATGCCGCCCACGTCACGCGCACCCCTCCACGCCGCGCCATGCCGTGCGCGGGTCGTGGGAAGCGAAGCGCGTGAAAAGTTTTACCGCGGTAAAAAACCGCCCCGCCTGCTCGCGCACCATTTTGGACCTGGCCCAACAACGTGTCGCGCTTATGTGTGGCCCAGGCCCGGGGGCTCCTGTCGGTGTACAAAAGAAGGGGTGCACCTTTCTACCCCTTTACCTGTGCACGGGCAGTCGGAGCCGCGCCCACGGTCGCACCAAGCAGAACAGGGGAGGTAAACCGAGGTAAAACCGTAGCCCAAGACAACCAGAGCAACATCAAGGCCAAAGACCACAAAGAGCACAGGAACGAAGCAGGTTCTCCCTCGGCAAGACCCTTGCCGGGGCAGCTCGCCCCACCCCCACAGAGCGAGCCACCCTTGAGCCCACGGTCTCCAATATCATCAACCACGTTGGGCCAGGGCTCGGGAGGCACCTCCATGGTGGCATGCAGATCTTTGTGAAGACAAGGAACACTCAAGATCAGATGAGGATTAGAAGACAACGACCCTCGGCAAGATCCTTGCCGAGGAAGGCCACCAGACCCTCGGCAAGATCCTTGCCGGGGATGGCAGCGCGCCCCAGCAAGGCCCTCACCAAGGACACCAGCAGGGCCACCGCCAGGCCCGCACCATCCAAGTCTCCGCCGCCGTTCGCATGCAGCTGCCAGCCCAACCAACTAGGCAGGCGCCTGCATGACAACATGCAGCTTCCAGGCCAACTCGGCACACACCTGCGTGGCGACATGTAGATCTTCGTGAAGACCCTACCACCACGCCACCTCAGCTGCCTGCCTGCCTACATGGCACCGCATGCACCAAATGGCCAGGGCGCGTGTCAGAGCGAGGAGGAGCGGCGACGGACGGGACGGGCCTCGCTCCCGTCCCCAAGAAAGCAAGAGGACACCTCAGCTATGCATTAAATGCGCCTTGTCCTGTAATACGAGCGATAAGCTCGCAATAATGTGCACCTTTGCACCTCCTGTATGCCACTGTGGCAGCCCCTTTCGACTATAAAAGGAGGCCCATGGAACACTGGAGAAGGATTCGGCTCTTTCGAACCACGCACTCACCATAGCTAGTTCGAGAGCCCAAGAACTCTCTGAAATACACCCACCAAAGCAGGACTAGGGTTTTACGCATCCTCGCGGCCCGAAACTGGGTAAATGATCCTCGTGCTGAATACTAATCCTGCTCTTCTCGCAACCCTGCGCCCCGGCAACCGTAGTAGGGATTCTTGTGATCCCATAGGTGTCGTTCCACACCGACATCTCCGGAGTATGCATCGAGGAAACACTGTGAGCCGTGTCCTGCGGTAGCATCAATAATATGGTCGATGCGGGGGAGGGGGAAGGGATCCTTAGGGCAGGCCTTATGAAGGTCTTTGAAATCGACACACAGGCGCCAGGATTTATCCTTCTTTGGCACCATCACCAGGTTTGCTAGCTAGTTCGGGTGTTTTATTTCTCTGATGAATCCGGCCTCGATTAACTTGGCTAGCTCCTCCCCGATAGCTTGGCGTTTGGGTTCGGAAAAGCGCCGCAGTGTTTGCTTGACCGGTTTATATCCCTTCAATATATTGAGGATGTGTTCGGCTGACCTGCCTGGGATTCCTGGCATATCAGTAGGGTGCCCGGCGAATATGTCCCAGTTCTCGCGCAGGAACTCTCGTAGCGCGGCGTCAACCGTTGGGTCCAGTTGTGCCCCGATGGATGCTATTTTCTTGGGGTCCGTCGGGTGGACTTGAAATTTGACTATTTCGTCTGCTGGTTTAAAGGAGGTGGATTTGGGTCACGTCCAGGATTACGTCATCCCTATCCACCGTGGGGCATAGTGCGGTTAACTCTTCAGCCGCGAGGGCTTCAGACAATGCCGCGAGGGCCAGGGATGCGGTTTTATTTTCGGCGCGGAGTGCTATGTCCGGATCACTAGCAAGAGTGATAATACCATTGGGCCCAGGCATCTTGAGCTTCATGTATCCGTAATGAGGTATAGCTTGGAAGCATGTAAACGCATCTCGCCCCAATAGGGCGTGATATCCACTATTGAAAGGGGCCACTTGGAAGGTTATCTCTTCGGACCAATAATTCTCCGGCGTGCCGAATACCACGTCGAGTGTGATTTTTCCCGCGCATCGCACCTCCCGGCTGGGAATGATTCCTCAGAAGGTCGTGCTACTTTGCTCGATGCGGCTCCTGTCTATTTCCATTTTATCGAGTGTGTCCTCATACATGAGGTTTAGTCTGCTGCCGCCGTCCATGAGCACTTTGGTGAGCCGAAAACCGTCCACAATTGGATTGAGGACCAAGGCGGCTGGTGCCTGGACTGTCCGGAATTTTGGTTCGTCACTGGTGTTGAAAGTTATGGCCGTGTCGTTCCAGGGGTTTATTGCTGCGACTTGGCAGACATCGGCGAGGTCGTGGAGGGCCCTTTTGCGCCGATTGTTTGAAGCGAAAGTCTCGAAGACCATCAATACCCTGAGGTCGTCGTCTTCCGGGGGGTGTTGCTCTAAGGTATTTTTGGTGAGGATATCCTCGCCGCTCTTGGCCACTTGCCGGAGTATCCAACATGCTCTAAGGCTGTGGGTGGGTATGGTATCCAATATTGTGTGTATTTTGCATGGCCTATCAAGCCATCCCTCCCGAACGGTTCCGCGCCCCGTAATGGGCTTAGATTTCTTTACTACTGGGACGGGCGCCCCATGAGGGTGCATCCTTTTTGCCCGGACGAGGGGTTGAGTGGAAACCGGTGGTTCCCAGCGAGCTGCCTGAGTTTTCCAGGCGCTTTCCATTGCGCAGTACTTCTGTACTATGGTTGCCAAGTCAGCGAAGTGTAATACGCGACGGCGGTTGATGGCGTTGAGGATTCCTTCGTCTGTGCAATTATTGCAGAATACTGAGATCGCGTCTTCGTTGCGGCAATCTTTAATCTTGTCTTTGACAAGGAGGAATCTGGCCGAAAAGTGATGGACTGTTTCTTGAGATTGCTGTTGTATGTACATGAGATCGCGTATATTCGGGTGGGTAGGTGGCTTTAAATCCGAATCCTGACCCAATTTGGGATCCGGAGTTTGAGAAACTTCCGAGCTTAATAGTTCGGGCTCTGGAATATCAACTGATTTCCCAGGTCCACTATCCGATTCTAGGTTCGGGGGACAGGGTGTGTCATTTCGCGGACAGGTGTCCGGATCTTCGAGCTCAGAAATCTGAACATAGTTCGTCCTCAATATAGAGGAAGAGTTGTTGTTTTGCTCCTCTACTACTGCTATCTAATGGGTGATCGGCAGAGATTTGATTTCTCTCTGATCGGATTTAAGCCCAATCCGATCGTAGTCTGTAGCAACCCCCAAGGCGACGATGCGATCCAGAAGTTCATTTAAAGACGACAAGTCCGTCGGATCCATCCGTTTGGAGTATTCGGAGTCGACGTGGAGGCGATTTTCGATGACCCGAGAAGTCATCGTCGGCTTAATGGCCGGAAGGGCGGTCATGGTAAAGCCGCCCAGCCGGAGGGTTTGGCCTGAGGCCAAGGCTCCTCCGGAGGTGATACTGTCCTTGATAACAAGGCGAGCCATCAATCCTATCTTCGACGTCATAGCGGAACTCTCAATGAAAGCACCAATGTCGGTGTCAAAACCGGTGGATCTCAGGTAGGGGGTCCCAAACTGTGCGTCTAACGTTGATGGTAACAGGAGACGGGGGACACGATGTTTACCCAGGTTCGGGCCCTCTCTATGGAGGTAATACCCTACTTCCTGCTTGATTGATCTTGATGAATATGAGTATTACAAGAGTTGATCTACCACGAGATCATAATGGCTAAAACCCTAGAAGTCTAGCCTGTATGATTGTGATTGCCTCTACGGACTAAACCCTCCGGTTTCTATAGACACCAGAGGGGACTAGGGTTGTACAAAGTCGGTTACAAAGAAAGGAATCTTCATATCCGCTCACCAAGCTTGCCATCCACACCAAGGAGAGTCCCATCCGGACATGGGTGAAAGTCTTCGGTCTTGTATCTTCATAGCCCATCAGTCCGGTCCACGTCACATAGGCTGGATGCCCGAGGACCCCCTAATCCAGGACTCCCTCACGGACCCTACGGGTTTGAGAACTATGTAGACATGACCGAGACACGTCTCTGGTCAATAACCAATAGCGGAACCTGGATGTTCATATTGGCTCCCACATATTCTACGAAGATCTTTATCGGTCAAAACCGCATAACGATATACGTTGTTCCCTTTGTCATTGGTATGTTCCTTGCCCGAGATTCGATCGTCGGTATCTCAATACCTAGATCAATCTCGTTACCGGCAAGTCTCTTAACTCGTTCTGTAATGCATCATCCCGCAACTAACTCATTATTCACATTGCTTGCAAGGCTTATAGTGATGTGCATTACCGAGAGGGCCCAGAGATACCTCTCTGACAATCGGAGTGACAAATTCTAACCTCGATCTATGCCAACTCAACAACTACTATCGGAGACACCTGTAGAGCACCTTTATAATCACCCATTTACGTTGTGACATTTGGTAGCACGCAAAGTGTTCCTCCGGTATTCGGGAGTTGCATAATCTCATAGTCATAGGAACATGTATAAGTTATGAAGAAAGCAATAGCAATATACTAAACATCAAGTGCTAAGGTAACGGAATGGGTCAAGTAAATCACATCATTCTCTAATGATGTGATCCCGTTAATCAAATGACAACTCATGTCTATGGCTAGGAAACTTAACCATATTTGATTCAATGAGCTAGTCAAGTAGAGGCATACTAGTGACACTCTGTTTGTCTCTGTATTCACACATGTACTAAGTCTCCGGTTAATACAACTATAGCATGAATAATAAACATTTATCATGATATAAGGAAATATAAATAACAACTTTATTATTGCCTCTAGGGCATATTTCCTTCAGTCTCCCACTTGCACTAAAGTCAATAATCTAGATTACACAGTAATGATTCTAACACCCATGGAGTCTTGGTGCTGATCATGTTTTGCTCGTGAGAGAGGCTTAGTCAACGGGTCTGCAACATTCAGATCCGTATGTATCTTTGTCGGGTGGTTGGTGCGACATATGCCAAGGGATGGCTTATCATAGTGGGAGCCAATAAAACGTCGCCGGTGCCTGGAAACGGGATGAGGCGTAGACATGCACGCCGGCGAATCTTACCCAGGTTCGGGGCTCTCCGAGGAGATAACACCCCTAGTCCTGCTCTGCGGGGTCTCCGCATGATCACTAGATCGATAAAAGGTAGCTACAATCGCTCCTAGAGCTGTTGAGATCAAAGGAGAAGAAGAACAAGGCTAGCTCTTGCTTCTCTCTATCTATGGTGTGTGTGCTATGCTTCGAGGGCGACTCTATGCTCAGAGGCCAACTGTGCTCTCTGGTCCCAACCCTTTGCATGGGTGCTCCGGGGGGTTTATATAGGCCTACCCCCCGGGGATACAATGGTAATCCGACTGGGATCTGGTCCCAGCCGTCAGTGTCTATGCTAGCCGGCTTCTCCGCCGGCCGCTGGGTCCCGCCGGCTGGTGGGTCCCGCCGGCTGCCGGCTACTTGGTCGACAGGCCGGCCCCACCGCCTAGGGTCTTGTCGGCGGCTGTTCACTGTAGCCTCGCCTGTGATGGCGAGGGCTTTGTCGAGGTAAGCGTGGCTACAGTGGACCGCCCCGGGGGCTATCACCGTAGCCTTACCTCGCCTTGTCTCCTTAATGGGGCTCCTACTTCGAGGAGGGGATCAGCCGGCCTCAGGAGGCCGGCTATGCTCTCGGCCGACTGGAGAAGGCCGGGCCGCCTTCATGCCTCTCTCTAGCTGACGGGGCCCGCGGTCCTTGGGTCGTACAGGAGGGGGTCGTGGATGATGTCGAGGTTAGCATGGCTACAGTGCCGAGCCGCACGGGAAACGTCCGTCCCGTACGGCCTCCTTGAGCCGCGCGCCGCCTCGGGCTTCGGGGGTAGTGGGCCGCACTGTGGCCACACCCCATCACATTGCCGTTATGTAGGAGTGGTTGCAGTCTCGGCCGGCTTCCCCGAGTCGGCCACCCCGTAGTCGCCGCGGGGGGACTCGGTGAGGCTGGGTCGCCTCCCGGGAGTCGGCTTTTAGAGGTGGCCGGCTAGGGAAGGCGGCCCAAATGCTTGGAATGCTTGAAGGCCCCAAAGGCCTGACAATTTCGCTGAAGCGCCACGGGTAGTCGGTTAGGCTACCCGTGGCCGTTTACTCCGACAGTAGTCCCCGAAGCTGGTTGGGCTTCGAGGTGGAGTGGGTTTCAAGAAGCTCGATCAGCTTCCTATCATGACAAGCCGGCAGCTGGGAGCCGGCCTCGATCAGGCGCGCCGCCTTTAGTCGAATTCTTCTGGAGTCGGGAGGCGGGAACCCGCAAGCTCGTGCGCCGGGCCGCGGGCCGGCTTCGGGCCGCCGGCGTGCCACGTGGTTGGAAAGCCTGCCAGCCCATGTGCGCGACGAGACGTCGTCGCAGGAAGGGGGGCCCGCCACGTTCGCGCCCCGGCCCGGGCGCAGATCCTTTGCATCCCGAAACTGCCCGCACGATCCGTGCGGCAGTTTCGGCTCGCACTAATGCGCAATTAACGCGAGACGTGGGGGGAGGTGGGCGCAGTTAATCCCACGTCTCCCCCCCACGTCCGGCCTCTTCGGTCTCGCGAGGCTACAAGTAGGGGGAGGTGGAGGGCGGCAGGCCCTCGCACACTCCTCCTGCTTCCACCGTTTTCTCGCCTCGTCCGCTCTCGAGACAGCGCCTCGCCGCCGCGCTCTTCCTCCGCACGCTCCGCCGCCGTCGTGCTAGCTTCCGCCATGCCTCCCCACATTGAGCAGCTTGGCGGGGACTGGGACGGCTCCATTGTTCATAGCGACCACATCGACTTCCTCCGCGACACCCGGCGTCTGCCCAGTGCGGACAAGGTGGAGGTCCGCATTCCGCCGGAGAAGGAAATCAGGCCGGCGCCGCGGGAGGGCGAGCGGGTAGTCTTCCGCTCGCACTTCCTGCGCGGCTTCGGCCTGCCGGTGAGCGCCTTCTTCCGCACCTGGCTGGACTTCTACCAGCTCCAGCCGCACCACCTCACCCCCAACGCGGTGGTGCTTCTCTCGGCCTTCGTCACCCTGTGCGAGGGCTACCTCGGCGTCCTCCCCACCCTCGAGCTCTGGGGGGAGTTCTTCCAGTCGAAGCTGGGCACGCACATTCGGGGCGTGCCGGCTCAGACAGGCTCCTTCATCGCGTCGCGGAGATCAGGCGCCGACAACCCTTTCCCCGTCATCACGCTGATCCAATCGGTGAAGAAATGGCAGAAGTCATACTTCTATGTGCGGAACATCGCTCCCCGGGGCGACTACCTCAACCTGCCGGCCTACGTGGCCGGCCCTCCGGCGGGCCGACTGCCCCAGTGGTCCTTCCGGGCCGTGATGCTGTCGCCGGGAGGAAACGCCGCCATCGCCCGCCTCCGGGAGCTGGTCCAGTCGGAGGGCTTGACGGGGCCCGATCTCCTGGCCGCGTTCGTCACGCGTTGGGTCCTTCCGCTCCAGAGCCGGCCTCATCTGATCTGTCAGATGAGTGGCCAGCTCGACCCGAGCCGGATGTGCACCAAGGAGATGCCGCCGCCCAACACCGCCGACATGGTGAACTACCTCGCCAACTGCCAACTTCCTGACAACTGGCGATTCGGCAAGGAGCCGTACAGCCGCGCCAATCCTCCGCCTGCGGTACGCTCTCCTTGTCTCTTTCTCTCTTTCAGCTTGGTCGCCGAGTTCTTCTGGGCCGGCACTAACTCAGTCGGCTTGCTTTTTTCGACAGAGTCCTCTGCTCCGGCCGGCCGGCGGGGCAGACGTGGAGCGCCGCTTCGCCCCCGACCGGACCGAACACGACCAGGATGACCCCGATCTGGGGGCAGTCCATATGGAGGATGCCGCTGATCCGGCCGGAGGCCAAGCCGGCGACGAAGCAGGCGGCTTTGGGCTCTCCGCGACCTTCGACGATTGGCCGGATGAGGACGAGGCCGAAGCCGCCCCTCATCGCCAGCCGGCGGCCGGGCGCGGCGCGGGCTCCTCCAGCGCGCAGCCTGCTCGGGGTAGAGGCCAGAAGCGCCGCGCTACTCAGGGCATGTTCGGGAGCTGGACGAAAAAGCCCAGGGGTGGAGCGGCGGCCACCAGGCGGGAAGAGGCGGCCGCGAAGGCGGCCCGCTTCCGCAAAGTGGTGAAGCAGCCACAGACTGTGTCGGCGTAAGTTTCTCTTCCTGCGCTCCGTCCTTCTTTCTTTCCTTCAGTGGTTTTTGAATCCTCGTTTTCTTCTTTGATGGTCAGAGCTCCGCTGTCGCTCGAGCGGGCGGCTGCCGGCTCCGTCGTCGAATCGCCCGGGGGCTCTGGGAGCACCACCCGCCGCGTAGATCCCCGCGCCGCCCTCCTGGAGGCGACGGAAAGGAACGCGTGGGAGGCGCGGGAGGAGCGGAAAGCGCAGGAGGCGGAGGCACAGAGGGCAGCCGCCGCCCAGGCAGCTCGGGAGGAGGAGGCGGCGAGGGCGCTAGCCGAGGCCGCGGCTAAGGCCCAGGCGGAGGCCGAGGCCGAAGCGGCGGCAGGGGAGGCTCTGATGGTCACCCCCCTGCGCGCCATGGCGCCTGGGGGCATGGATCCCTCGCCAGGGGGAGCCAGCGGCTCCCAGCCGGGGCTGGGAGGAAGCGGCGGCGACGTCGTCATCTTGGCGAAAGCTCCGGAGCCGACCCCGCCGACTGGGGCGGGCCAAGGTGGCCGGCCTGAACCGCCGCCTGCGCAGTCGGCGGGGGGCGAGCCGGCCGCGAGGGTCGAGGTAGCCATCCGAATTCCGCCGAGTCGGCGGACGGGGAAGGCCGCAGCGGAGCCGCAGAAGGCGGCGTCGGAGCCGCAGCCGGCCGTGGGCTCCAGCTCGTCGGCCCAAGACGCTGAGGTGGCCAGCGCTACCTCAGGGTGGACACCCGGCGGAGGGTCGGCCGTGGTGAATGTTGCTGCGCAAGACGTCCGGACCCGGCTCCAAAGCCAAGCCGCGGCGCTGAGGCAGTTCACCGACGAGTTCCTCGCGACTCGGGCGGCCATCCGGGTTAGTGCTCCTATCTTGTTTCTTCTTGACTTTGCTTTTTCCTTTCTTGATCTTGACTTCTCCTGTGGGGGCGCATCAGCGCACCCACTGGGTGTAGTCCCTGAGTTCCGAGTCGGCTGCTGAGCAGGCGGCTTGGAACTTCCTGGAGGTTTTGTTGCTTTTGTTCTTACTTTGTTCTTCTGTCTGCCTTGTAGGACTACCACAACCTCCGAGCGGCCGCCTTCAACTCCCAGGCTCGGGAGCTGACTCAGAAGACCGCCGATCTCACTGAGAGCCGAGGTATGTGACTTGATCTTTATCTCATGTGGGGGCGCGTCAGCGCACCCACTGGGTGTAGTCCCCGAGATTCGGGCCGACTGCTGAGCAGTCGGCTCGGATCTTCCTTGACGATTTCTTATTGTTGTTGTTCTTCTTCTTCTTCTGACTTTGCAGCGGCCAACGCTGGTCTGAGGGCACAGCTGGGGGAGTCCCAGACCGCTCTTCGTGCCAAGGACGCCGAGCTCGCCGCCTTGGTGCAGGAGCGCGACCGCCTGGTCAAAAGGCTAGCCGACCAGGAGGAGAGCCATAAGGCGGCGCTGAAGGCGGCGCAGGACCGCGAAGCCGCTCTTCAGGCCGAGTTCGAGACTGAGGCGGCTGGCTGGGCGGACGTCAAGCAGACTCTGATCTCTGGCTACGGCCAGATTGAGGATCTAGTTGACGGTAAGTCATCTGTCCCCTCGTCCTTCCTGCCGTCTGCCATTTTGGCTTGTTTTTCTGATCTTGGTGTTTTTCTATCCATTTCTTCTTTGCAGAGTACTTCCCCGGCTATTCCACCGCTGCCAACCAGGCCATCGAGGCTCGTCGCCAGGCGAAGAGGCAAGCCGGCTTCGAGATCTCGCCAACCGCCGGCCGTTCGCTGGAGGAACAGCTCCTGGCGATCCAGGCTCGCATCCAGCCGGCTCACCGGCTTCTCCGCCGGCTTCAGCGCGCGGGATCGCAGGTCTTGGCCGCCCTCTGGCCCGGCCAAGCGGTCCCTCGCACCCCCAGTCGGACCGCCGACTGGCTGGAGGTTGCGGTCGGCCGCTTCGAGGCTTGGAAGGCGTCAACGGCTCGCTCCGGCGCCAGGCGGGCGCTGGAGTTCGTCAAGGCCTGGTATCCCGGCCTGAGCCTGGACCAGCTGGCGACCTGGCGGCAGCAAGCCGACACGGAGCTGGAGCCGGCACGGCCGGCCATCATTCGGCGAGCTTCAGCGATCGCCGACTACACCGACACCAACGTCTTCGTCCCCGAGGTGGACGACAATGGAGTCGCCCAGCCGGAAGATTGGTTCGGGCTGGACCCGGCGTACGGCGAGGACTCGGCGGAGGAGATCGACTCCAGCGACGAGGGCGAGGAGGAGGAGGAAGAAGGTGACGACGCCGAGCCGGCTGGTGGAGCGGCCGACCAGCCCCAACTTGACCGCTCCTCCAGCACTACGCCGCGCACCTCCACGCCTCCTGCCGCTGGAGGTGGTCAAGCCGAGGCCAGCTAGGCGGCCACTCCTTTAGCCGGCGAGCTGCCTTCACCGATCAGCTCGGCCTCCAAGTCGTGCCTTAGTGTTCCTTTTCTTTTTCCTTGTTTCCCTGTCTTGTTACTTTTGAACAATGTTTTGATTAAGTCTGCACAATTCCACCCGCTGGGTGTATTCAAACCTAACTCTGTTGCCGGCCTCTGGGCGGCTTTATGTATATGATTTATGCAATCGGTCTTTCCTTATACTTTCGCTTTTTGTCCTTTTGCTTTTTTCTTTGCCGCCCTCCCTTGGTTGCCGCCTCCCCAGTCGAACAGTTGCTCTGCAATCTGTAGCCGGGGGGGTGCCTGGCCGATTGGGGAGGGGGCAAGTACTTTAGCTCTGCTGGACTGAAGCTAGGTTTTTTAGGAAGCCGGCCAGCCGGCTGTTCTGGCAGCCGGCGGGCATGTTTTGAGGCCGTCTCTTTGCTATATAGGTTCGTTGTTCCTTGGTCATTTTTCGTGTAGGCGTCCTTTCTGTCTTGCCTCTTGCTAGTCGGGCAGTCAGTTCTTTGAGCTGCGACTTGCAACAAGAGGGGACTCGGGAGCCGGCGCACTACTTTTCTGACTTTTAGGAAGAACTTTCGATATAGCGCAAGGCGGCTAGTCCCCGGGCCGACTAGTCGAACCCGGTGCCGGACAAGAATTCGAAATGTAATAATGCATTCAAGGATATGACACTCGTCATTCATAGATAAATAAAAGGCAGTCCCCGAGTACTGTTCGGGGGGCCTGTTGGTTTTGCACTTAATACAAAAAGGGAGCGTGATACATACTGCTTTTTCAGCTGAAAAATCGTCTTAGGAGGTTTGCGTTCCATGGTCGCTCCGACTCCTTGCCGGAGTCGTCTCTCTTGCGTGCCCTTGGTTTTTGCGCATCGATCAAGTAGTAGGAGTCGTTGCCGAGTGCTTTGCTGACGACGAAGGGGCCTTCCCAAGGGGCCGAGAGCTTGTGCTGGCCGGCTGTTCGCTGGATCAGCCGGAGCACGAGGTCGCCCTCTTGGAAGGATCTTGGCTTGACCTTGCGGTTGTAGTAGCGGCGCAGCCCTTGCTGGTAGATGGCGGACCGACTGAGGGCTAACAGTCGGCCTTCTTCCAGGAGGTCGACGTCGTCTTCTCTTGCTTCTTTGGCTTCCTCCTCCGTGTACATGGTGACCCGAGGCGAGTCGAACTCGATGTCTGTTGGGATGACAGCCTCGGCACCGTACACAAGGAAGAATGGAGTGAAGCCGGTTGATTTGTTGGGTGTAGTGCGCAGACTCCAGAGGACAGTCGGCAGCTCTTCGAGCCAGCAGCCGGCCGATCGCTCCAGTGGTACGACGAGTCGGGGCTTGATGCCGGATAGGATGAGTCCATTTGCTCGCTCGACCTGGCCGTTTGACTGCGGGTGGGCAACGGACGCTAGGTCCAGTCGGATGCCCTGCGTCGCGCAGAAACGGGCCAGTGCTCCTTTGGCGAAGTTCGTGCCATTGTCGGTGATGATGCTGTGTGGCTTGCCGTACCGAGTGGTGATGTCGGTGATGAATGTTACGGCAGTCGGCCCGTTCAGCTTCTTAATTGGCTTGGCTTCAATCCACTTTGTGAACTTGTCCACAGCAACGAGTAGATGTGTCAAGCCGCCGCGGGCTGTCTTGAAAGGGCCCACCATGTCCAATCCCCAGACGGCAAAAGGCCAGGTGAGGGGAATGGTCTTGAGGGCAGAAGCCGGCAGGTGTTGTTTGGAACTGAAGACTTGACATCCTTTGCAGCTCTTGACTATTTCTTTGGCATCCTCCAAGGCAGTCGGCCAGAAGAAACCATGGCGGAAAGCCTTGGCCACGGGGGATCTTGAGGCGGCGTGATGGCCGCATTCGCCTTGGTGGATGTCTTTGAGGATTGCCAGTCCTTTTTCTGGCTCGACGCAACGCTGGAAGACTCCAGTGACGCTGCGCTTCACCAGCTCCCTGTTGATTATTGTGTATGCTGCGGCTCGTCGTTGCACTAGTCTTGCTGTGATCTCATCAGCCGGCAGCTCTCTGTCGACTAGGAACTTGAGGATGGGCTGGGCCCATGAGGGAGCTGTGACTTCTTCTGCTGTTAATGTGGCCACCATGACTCGGGTGGGTGGGTTGGGTGTTGCATCGGGGTCGGCCACTGCTTCTTGTGTCGTTGCAGTCCCCGGGCTGACTGCTGCGGTCCCCGAGCCGGGTTCTGAAGTCCCCGGGTCGGGTGCGACTACAGCAGTCCCTGGGCCAGTCGTCGAAGTCCCCGTGCCGCCTACAGGATATCTTGGGCCGGATCCGGCCGTTTCTGGCGTAGGCGGCACGAAGATGGAATCCGACTCTGGAGACGGCTTGATGGACGGCTTGAGGAGGCGCTGGAGGGAGACGCCAGTCGGTATGGCTTGTCGGGTGGAGCCGACTCGTGCTAGGGCATCTGCTTGGTCGTTGTCGGCCCTTGGCACGTGAAGGAACTCGCACCCTTCGAAGTATCCGCTTATCTGTTGGACGAGGAAACGATAGCTCGCCATGTTCGCGTCCTTGGCGTCCCAGTCGCCAGATGATTGCTGGACCACCAAGTCTGAGTCGCCGTAGCACAGGATCCGGCGTATGCCAAGTTCTTTGGCTAGCCGGAGCCCGTGTACGAGCGCCTCGTACTCGGCCACGTTGTTGGAGGCGGCGAAGTGGATCTGTAGCGTGTACTTGAGCTTGTCGCCTTTGGGAGAGGTGAGGACGATGCCGGCTCCCAAGCCGGTGCGCATCTTGGACCCGTCAAAGTGCATCCGCCAATGAGTAGAGTCGGGAGCCGGCGGTAAGTACTGGGTCTCGGCCCAGTCGACGAGGAAGTCGGCCAATGCTTGCGACTTGATGGCGGTGCAGGGTTGATAGAAAATCGTGTAGGGCGCCAAGGCAATGGCCCATTTGGCCACCCGGCCGGATGCATCCCGGCTGCCTATGATCTCGGCGAGCGGGGCAGTGCACACGACCGTGATGGGGTGCTCTTGGAAGTAGGGCTTCAATTTCTTGGCGGCGAAGTACACCCCATAGCACATCTTCTGGTAGTGCGGGTAGTTTTGCTTTGAGCTGGACAGTACTTCACTGAGATAGTAGACCGGCCTCTGGACTAGCTGGGCTCGGCCCTCCTCCGGGCGCTGGACCACGACGACAGTGCTGACGACTCGGCTTGTCGCGGCGACGTAGAGGAGCATGGGCTCCTTCTCAGTCGGCGCAGCCAGGACAGGTGGAGTGGTCAACATTTTCTTCAACTCATGGAAGGCTTGGTCGGCTTGATCATTCCACTCAAAGTGAGTGGACTTCTTCATGAGTCGGTACAGAGGGAGGGCCTTCTCTCCTAGTCGGCTGATGAAACGGTTTAGGGAGGCTAAGCAGCCGGTGAACTTCTGCACATCTCGCAGCTTGGTGGGAATCTCCATCCTCTCAATGGCTTTGATCTTGACAGGGTTGCACTCAATGCCGCGTTCTGAAACCAGGAAGCCTAGCAGCTGGCCGGCTGGCACTCCGAACACGCACTTCTCGGGGTTGAGCTTGATCTGGAATCGGCGCAAGTTGGCAAATGTCTCTTTCAGATCTTCCAGCAAGGTACCGCGCTTCTCTGTCTTCACCACAATGTCGTCTACGTAGACGTGGGCATTTCTGCCGAGTTGTTTCAAGAGACATTTCTGCATGCAACGCTGAAAGGTGGCACCGGCATTTCTCAAGCTGAATGTCATCGTCAGGTAGCAGAAAGCTCCAAAGGGTGTGATGAAGGCAGTCTTCAGGCGGTTGGCCGGGTCCAACTTGATCTGATGATACCCTGAGTATGCATCCAAAAAACTTAACAGCTCGCATCCGGCTGTGGAGTCTATTACTTGGTCAATCCGTGGCAAAGCAAACGGATCCTTTGGGCAGGCCTTGTTCAGACTTGTGTAGTCTATACACATACGCCACCTGTTATTCTTCTTCAAAACCAGAACTGGATTGGCCAGCCATTCTGGAAAAAACACTTCCATGATAAAGCCGGCGGCAAGGAGCCGGGCTATTTCTTCTCCCACAATTCTTCGCTTCTCTTCTGATAGTCGGCGGAGGGGTTGCTTGACCGGCTTCGCATCAGCTCGGACGTGTAGTTTGTGCTCGGCGAAATCCTTCGGGACACCCGGCATGTCCTTTGGGGACCATGCAAAGATGTCTCGATTCTCACGGAGGAAGTCGACGAGCTCGCCTTCCTATTTACTGTCCAGGTTCGCCCCGATCACGGCGAACCTCTCCGAGTGCTCCGAGTCCAGAGGTATCTTCTTCGTCTCCTTCGCAGGCTGGAAGGAGCCCTGCGCATCACAGTCCTTGGGGTTGGGGGACAAGGCCGGCTGCTTGCCGGCCATGGCCACAACCCGTTCCAACATCTTCTTCTCTTCTGCCACCACGAGGGACTCGGCCAGCCGGCTGCTGGCCATGGCACACTCGATGGACTTCTTGTAGTCGCCGGCTATGGTGAGGATCCCATTTGAGCTCGGCATCTTCATCTTCAGGTAGGCGTAGTGGGGCACAGCCATGAACTTGGCCAAAGCAGGTCGGCCAAGCAGTGCATGATAGGGGCTCTCTAAATCCACTACCTCGAACCATATTGCTTCCCGGCGAAAATGATCTTTGTCCCCGAAGAGAACATCCATTTTGATCTTGCCGATCGGAGAGCATGATAGGCCGGGTACGATGCCATGGAAGACGGTGCGGCTCGGCATGAGCTGCTTCGCTTTGATGTTCAGCTTGTCCATGGTATCACGGTACAGTATGTTGATACTGCTTCCGCCGTCTATCAGGACGCGGGAAAATCTGGCAGCCCGCCTCTCTGTCGCAAGGGTGACGTCCAAGACCATAGCGTAGGAGCCAGGCGAAGGCATCACCTCTGGGTGGTCGGCCTGGCTCCAGCTAATGGGCTTTTCCGACCAATGCATGAACTCGGCGGAGCTAGAGGCGACTGCGTTCACTTCTTGGTGCTGCCGGCGTCGGCTGCGCTTGTCGTCAGTTTGACTTGTGAAGACGACATAGGCGTCGTGCGCTTCGGGGAACTCGTCCTGGATGGCGCCGACTGCCGGCCGAGCCGCCGGCTGCTGGGGGGCTGGAGGCGGCGGGCCGGGAGGAGGAGGAGGCGGCTGCATTCCCTCGCCCTTGGTGATGCGGGTGAGCCAGTGGCACTTGCGGGTTGTATGGTTGGATGGCTTCGCGCCGCTATGGAACTTGCAGGGAGCATCGAGTGCCTGCTCATAGGAGAAGGCCGGCTGCCAAGGCGGCCGGCCGCCCTTCTTCTTGGGAGCGGGCCGCTCTTCGGGCTGTTCTTCTTCAACCGTGGCCACCTGCCGGCTAGAGGAAGTCGGCATAGGCCCCTTGCGCTTGTGGTCGTTCTGGTAGGGGCGCCGGTTTGCGTCGCCAGCCGGCGTTTTGGGAGCCGGAGCAATCACTTTTCCTGAGGCATCCACTCGGAGCTCGGTCTTCATCGAGGAGTCGGTGGTGGCGTACTTGTCGGCGATGATCAGCAACTCATCGAGGGTAGCCGGCTCGTCGCAGAGGAGTCGGTGCTTGAGGAGGGTGCCCTCTCGGCACCCGGCGGTGAAGTACTCGATGGCCTGGACCTCATGTACCCCTTCGCAAGAGTTGCGGAGCTCGGCCCATCGTGTGAGGTAGTCGCGAGTCGACTCGTTGGGCCCTTGGACGCAGAGGGAAAGCTGGCGAGGCTTGGGAGGCCGCTTGTAGGTGCTGGTGAAGTTGCGGACAAAGACTTCGGTGAAGTCTAGCCAACTGTTGATGCTGTAGGGCTTGAGGCTGTTGAGCCATGTGCGCGCTGTGCCTTGCAGCATGAGGGGGACGTACTTCACGGCGACGCGCCGGTTGCCGTTGGCTATGCTGACGGCCGTGGAGTAGTCGATGAGCCAATCTTCCGGCTTCACCGAGCCGTTGTACTTGGGCGTGTCTCTGGGGAGCGAGAACCCTTTGGGAAAGGGCTCGTCGCGGATGTGGGGGCCAAAGCACGGCGGACCGACATCGTCTTCTTCTTCTAACGCCAAAGATCGAGCTAGGCGGTCGATCCTGTGGCGGGCGTCGTTCTCGCCGACTCCTTCCCAGCGACCGATCCGGTCACCAAGAGTCGGATGCATGACCGGTGGCGGGGTAAGGTGCCTTTCTCTTCGAGGCGGGGGAGGAGGTAGATTCCCTTGATGTTCTACCGCTCGAGGGCAGCCATCCGCGTCGCGCTCGATGGTGATGCGGGTCCGGCTGCGGCTGGCCGCCGGCTCCTTGTCTTTCTTCTGGCGCGCGCCGCTCGCAGTCGGCGTGCGGGACGTCGCGGCGTGTTCTCGGCGCGGAGGATGGCTATCGGCGCGGGCGCCGGCTTCGTGCCGTTCTGCAGCCGCATCGATCAGCCGTTGGATCCGTCTTGTCATGTAGGGGAGCTCATCGGCTCCCAGCCCATTGAGCTCTTCTGCAGCCGCCTGAGCGGCCCGCAGATTCTCGAGCGGGGTGGCGTAGACGGGGCGATCTGTGCCCAGCATACTGGCAACGGCTGCGCCGCGCTTCTGGACGAAACCGGCTCGGCTCGGGCCGCTAGGAGGCGGCGTGCCGAAGGCGGCGCGGTCGACTTCGCGCTGGTGGGCCTCGGTGAGGCCTCTCATCGAGGCTATCTTCTTGCCCTCCGCAATGAGGGCGAGGCGGCGTGCCTCCAGGGTGTCGGCGTCGGCATCGGCCGGGATGGGGACGGAGAGGTCGTGCATCGCCGCTTGCTGAGTGTCGCGGGCGTTCTCGCCCGAGTTGGAGGCGTGGCTGATGACCAGCACTTCGGTGACAGCGCTGCTGCCGCTGTCAGCTCGAGGGAGGGGGTCGTCAAAGACCACCACATCGGAGGGGTAGGCGTCGAGCGACGCGGACTCGGAGTCGACGAGCATCGGGTCGGTGGAACCGACGGACTCCATGTCCGCAGCAGGCTCGCTGGAGACGTGAAGTTGGTCGAGGAGGCTGACGAGGCGGCTCTCGGGGCAGTCGGTGCCTGCGTCGGACGCAGGCTCGTTGGAGATGCGAGTCTCGCCGAGCAGATCGGCGAGGCGGCTCGCTGCGCAGGCGTCGTCGGCGCCTTGCAGTGCGTCGAGGCAAACGCCATCGGGCGCAGCAGGCTGGCTGCGCTCGCGGGGGAGGAAGAGAGTTCCCGTCCAGAATAGCTCTCCGGACGACGGTGCACCTGGCCCCACGGTGGGCGCCAAATGTCGGGTGGTTGGTGCGACATATGCCAAGGGATGGCTTATCATAGTGGGAGCCAATAAAACGTCGCCGGTGCCTGGAAACGGGATGAGGCGTAGACATGCACGCCGGCGAATCTTACCCAGGTTCGGGGCTCTCCGAGGAGATAACACCCCTAGTCCTGCTCTGCGGGGTCTCCGCATGATCACTAGATCGATAAAAGGTAGCTACAATCGCTCCTAGAGCTGTTGAGATCAAAGGAGAAGAAGAACAAGGCTAGCTCTTGCTTCTCTCTATCTATGGTGTGTGTGCTATGCTTCGAGGGCGACTCTATGCTCAGAGGCCAACTGTGCTCTCTGGTCCCAACCCTTTGCATGGGTGCTCCGGGGGGTTTATATAGGCCTACCCCCCTGGGATACAATGGTAATCCGACTGGGATCTGGTCCCAGCCGTCAGTGTCTATGCTAGCCGGCTTCTCCGCCGGCCGCTGGGTCCCGCCGGCTGCCGGCTACTTGGTCGACAGGCCGGCCCCACCGCCTAGGGTCTTGTCGGCGGCTGTTCACTGTAGCCTCGCCTGTGATGGCGAGGGCTTTGTCGAGGTAAGCGTGGCTACAGTGGACCGCCCCGGGGGCTATCACCGTAGCCTTACCTCGCCTTATCTCCTTAATGGGGCTCCTACTTCGAGGAGGGGATCAGCCGGCCTCAGGAGGCCGGCTATGCTCTCGGCCGACAAGAGAAGGCCGGGCCGCCTTCATGCCTCTCTCTGGCTGACGGGGCCCGCGGTCCTTGGGTCATACAGGAGGGGGTCGTGGATGATGTCGAGGTTAGCATGGCTACAGTGCCGAGTCGCACGGGAAACGTCCGTCCCGTACGGCCTCCTTGAGCCGCGCGCCGCCTCGGGCTTCGGGGGTAGTGGGCCGCACTGTGGCCACACCCCATCACATTGCCGTTATGTAGGAGTGGTTGCAGTCTCGGCCGGCTTCCCCGAGTCGGCCACCCCGTAGTCGCCGCGGGGGGACTCGGTGAGGCTGGGTCGCCTCCCGGGAGTCGGCTTTTAGAGGTGGCCGGCTAGGGAAGGCGGCCCAAATGCTTGGAATGCTTGAAGGCCCCAAAGGCCTGACAATTTCGCTGAAGCGCCACGGGTAGTCGGTTAGGCTACCCGTGGCCGTTTACTCCGACAATCTTGCAAATCTCTATGTCTCCCTCCTTGACTTGATCGCAGATGGAATTGAATCGTCTCTTGATGTGCTTGGTTCTCTTGTGAAATCTGGATTGCTTTGCCAAGGCAATTGCACCAGTATTGTCACAAAAGATTTTCATTGGACCTGATGCACTAGGTATGACAACTAGATAGGATATGAACTCCTTCATCCAGACTCCTTCATTTGCTGCTTCCGAAGGAGCTATGTACTCTGCTTCACACGTAGATCCCGCCATGACGCTTTGCTTAGAACTGCACCAACTGACAGCTCCACCGTTCAATAGAAACATGTATCCGGTTTGTGACTTAGAGTCATCCGGATCAGTGTCAAAGCTTGCATCGACATAACCATTTATGACGAGCTCTTTGTCACCTCCATAAACGAGAAACATATCCTTAGTCCTTTTTAGGTATTTCAGGATGTTCTTGACCGCTGTCTAGTGATCCACTCCTGGATTACTTTGGTACCTCCCTACTAAACTGATAGCAAGGCACACATTAGGTCTGGTACACAGCATTGCATACATGATAGAGCCTATGGCTGAAGCATAGGGAACACCTTCCATTTTCTCTCTATCTTCTGCAGTGGTCAGGCATTGAGTCTAAGTCAACTTCACACCTTCTAACACAGGCAAGAACCCTTTCTTTGCTTGATCCATTTTGAGCTTTTTCAAAACTTTATCAAGGTATGTGCTTTGTGAAAGTCCAATTAAGCGTCTTGATCTATCTCTATAGATCTTGATGCCCAATATATAAGCAGCTTCACTGAGGTCTTTCATTGAAAAACTCATGGTCAAGTATCCTTTTATGGTATCCAGAAAATTCTATATCATTCCCAATCAACAATATGTCATCCACATATAATATTAGAAATGCTACAGAGCTCCCACTCACTTTCTTGTAAATACAGGCTTCTCCAAAAGTCTGTATAAAACCATATGCTTTGATCACACTATCAAAACGTTTATTCCAACTCCGAGATGTTTGCACCAGTCCATCAATGGATCGCTGGAGCTTGCACACTTTGTTAGCATCCTTTGGATCGATAAAACCTTCAGGTTGCATCATATACAACTCTTCTTCCAGAAATCCATTCGGGAATGCAGTCTTTACATCCATTTTCCAAATTTCATAATCATAAAATGCAGCAATTGCTAACATGATTCGGACCGACTTAAGCATCGCTACGGGTGAGAAGGTCTCATCGTAGTCAACTCCTTGAACTTGTCAAAAACCTTTCGCAACAAGTCGAGCTTTGTAGATAGTAACATTACCGTCAGCGTCAGTCTTCTTCTTGAAGATCCATTTATTCTCGATGGCTTGCCGATCATCGGGCAAGTCAACCAAAGTCCACACTTTGTTCTCATACATGGATCCCATCTCAGATTTCATGGCCTCAAGCCATTTCGCGGAATCTAGGCTCATCATCGCTTCCTCATAGTTCATAGGTTCCTCATGGTCAAGTAACATGACCTCCAGAACAGGATTACCGTACCACTCTGGTGCGGCTCTTACTCTGGTTGACCTACGAGGTTCGGTAGTAACTTGATATGAAGTTACATGATCACCATCATTAGCTTCCTCACTAATTGGTGTAGGAGTCATAGGAACATATTTCTGTGATGAACTACTTTCCAACAAGGGAGTAGGTATAGTTACCCCATCAAGTTCTACTTTCCTCCCACTCACTTCTTTCGAGAGAAACTCCTTCTCTAGAAAGGAACCATTCTTAGCAACGAACGTCTTGCCTTCGGATCTGTGATAGAAGGTGTACCCAACAGTCTCCTTTGGGTATCCTATGAAGACACATTTCTCCGATTTGGGTTCGAGCTTATCAGGTTGAAGCTTTTTCACATAAGCATCACAGCCCCAAACTTTAAGAAATGACAACTTTGGTTTCTTGCCAAACCACAGTTCATAAGTGTCATCTCAACGGATTTAGATGGTGCCCTATTTAACGTGAATGCAGCCGTCTCTAAAGAATAACCCCAAAGCGATAGCAGTAAATCAGTAAGAGACATCATAGATCGCACCATATCTAGTAAAGTACGATTACGACTTTCGGGCACACCATTACACTGTGGTGTTCCGGGTGGCGTGAGTTGCGAAACTATTCTGCATTGTTTCAAATGAAGACCAAACTTGTAACTCAAATATTCTCCTCACGATCAGATCGTAGAAACTTTATTTTTCTTGTGACGATGATTTTCCACTTCACTCTAAAATTCTTTGAACTTTTCAAATGTTTCAGACTTATGTTTCATCAAGTAGATATATCCATATCTGCTCAAATCATCTATGAAGGTGAGAAAATTACGATACCCGCCACGAGCCTCAATATTCATCTGACCACATACATCAGTATGTATGATTTCCAACAAATCTGTTGCTTGCTCCATTGTTCCGGAGAACGGAGTTCTAGTCATCTTGCCCATGAGGCATGGTTCGCAAGTACCAAGTGATTCATAATCAAGTGATTCCAAAAGTCCATCAGAATGGAGTTTCTTCATGCGCTTTACACCAATATGACCCAAACGACAGTGCCACAAATAAGTTGCACCATCATTATCAACTCTGTATCTTTGGCTTCAATATTATCAATATGTGTGTCACTACTATCGAGATTCAACAAAAATAGACCACTCTTCAAGGGTGCATGACCATAAAAGATATTACCCATATAAATAGAACAACCATTATTCTCTGATTTAAATGAATAACCGTCTCGCATCAAACAAGATCCAGATATAATGTTCATGCTTAACGCTGGCACCAAATAACAATTATTCATGTCTAAAACTAATCCCGAAGGTGGATGTAGAGGTAGCATGCCGACCGCGATCACATCGACTTTGGAACCATTTCCCACGCGCATCGTCACCTCGTCCTTAGCCAATCGTCGCTTAATCCGTAGTCCCTGTTTCGAGTTGCAAATATTAGCAACAGAACCAGTATCAAATACCCAGGTGCTACTACGAGCATTAGTAAGGTACACATCAATAACATGTATATCACATATACCTTTGTTCACCTTGCCATCCTTCTTATCTGCCAAATACTTGGGGCAGTTCCGCTTCCAGTGACCAGTCCCTTTGCAGTAGAAGCACTCAGTCTCAGGCTTAGGTCCAGACTTGGGCTTCTTCACTTGAGCAGCAACTTGCTTGCCGTTCTTCTTGAAGTTCCCCTTCTTCCATTTACCCTTCGGGAATTGTTTTATCCATCCCACTACAAAAAAAGACACATCCGTGACATTTTGGGCCGAACGAAAATTTTTTCTGTCATACATATGACACTTCTATGACGATAATTGTGACAAAACCCGATATCATCATAGATGTGGTGGGCTCCTACTTCTATGACAAAAAATCATGACAGAAAATGGGCTTTTCGTCCTGGGCGGGCCGGAGACGCAGCTGCATGACATTCTTTGGGCCGTCCATGACGGAAAAAACCATGGTAGAAGCGAGGGGGGGGAATTTTGGGGAGTTCCCGGTTACGGTGGGAGGTCGGGGGCCGAGCGATGCGCGTTTCTCTCATACACGTACGCGCGTGTGTGCGAGGCATTGGCTCTAACTGAACCCGAGCGATTGCACTGCAGGCTACGCGTTACTGAACCCGAGCGATCGATCGATGGCTGTTAACTGAACCCGATCGAGCGATTCCTTCGCTACTGCTGCTAACTGAAGCCGATCCATTGGATGAACAGTGAGCATTGCCGGGGGGTTGGATGAACAGTGAGCGGTGGCGTTGCCTCTGGATGAACAGGACCCCGTGGTGTGGAGGGTTGGATGAACAGTAGACGGTGGAGGGGTGCCCGTGGAGGGGTGGTTGAACAGGACCCCGTGGTGTGGAGGGCTGGATGAACAGTAGACGGTGGAGGGGTGCCCGTGGAGGGGTGGTTGAACAGTAGCCGGTGGAGTAGCGCGCGGTGCAGGCTGGATGAACAGGAGCCCGTGGAGGCTGGAGGAGGTCGATGGTGGAGATGAACAGTATCCCGTGGAGTCCCGTTTTGCGGTACGCCACACACCTCCCGATGAACAGGACCCCCGTTTCGACCGTAGGAGGTCCGTTTCGTCCGTTTTGCGGT
>NC_057814.1:82872946-82893903 GCF_018294505.1 Triticum aestivum
GATCAACAGGACCCCCGTTTCGACCGTAGGACGTTCGTTTCGTCCGTTTTGCGGTACGCCACACCCCTCCCGATCAACAAGACCCCCGTTTCGACCGTAGGAGGTCTGTTTCCTCTCTTTTGCGGTACGCCACACCCCTCCCGATCAACAGGACCCCCGTTTCGACCGTAGGATCTCTATTTCCTTCATTTTGCGGTACGCCACACCGCTCCCGATCAACAGGACCCCGTTCCGAACGTAGGAGGTCCGTTTCCTCCGTTTTGCGGTATGCCAGGCCTCGTTTCCATCGCCTGTTCCGTCCAAGCCCTCCCGATGAACACGACCACGCATTCCGTTCCGACCCAGCCGGTTGGCTCCCACGCGTTCTGTTGCCTCCCGATGAACACGACGCATTCCGTTGCCTCCCCATGAACACGACGCATTCCGTTGCCTCCCCATGAACACGACGACGACGTTGTTTCTCCGTTCCGACCCAGCCATGTACACGAGCCCTGGTCGTACGTATGCGCGAGTAGGCGTTCGAGACCCCGCCCGTATGTACACATACGTGGCCGTATTTTCTTTCTTGCACCCTGGCCGCTGTACGTACGTGTACATGCTACGTGCGCGCCTCTACTACGACACGTACGCGCCTCTACTACGACACGTGCGCGCCTCTACATCCACCAGTATATATGTACGTACACGTTCGCGACCAGAATGACAACGCTACGTACGCTTCGACCAGGTGGGTCCCGACTGTCAGGCACTTCCTTGCATGCGAAGATGTAGCTGGTGGGTCCCAGTAGTCAGGGGGCGAATCGTTTTTTTTTTGCCCGGACACACTTCCTTGCGTGCGAAGATGTAGCTGGTGGGTCCCAGCAGTCAGGGGGGCAAATCGGTTTTTTTTCGGACGCACTTCCTTGCGTGCGAAGATGTAGCTGGTGGGTCCCAGCAGTCAGGGGGAAACGTTTTTTTCGTGAAATACGGTGGCCCGTCCGGTGGGTCCCCGCTGTCAGGTGGAGGAATCATTATTTTGCGTGTAATAAGGAGGCACTTCCTTGCTGCGGCCATGGACCCAGCTGTCAGCCTCTCCACGTACAGTCCATGTCCGATGGAAGTCGTTCCTTGACCACGTTGACGACGCTGGGCCGAGAGCACCACAGCGGTGGACGACGGCGAGGACTAGGAAGGGGACGACTCGGAGCCGGGGAAGACGCAGCAGTGGATGCCCACGCGAAGAGGAGTACGAGGGTTCACTGGTTCGGCTGCGGTGTGAGGCTGCTGTCGCCGCAGAATAACAGGGGGTGTGGGTGAGTAGAGGGATGGCCTGGCCAGCGGTGGGAGTAGTAGGGGGCGGTGAGGCCTCCGCGGCATCACAGCCGGCCACGGGAGGCAGGAGCACGCGGCACGACCGGCACTGGTTTGGGCGGCTGGAGCAAGAAGACCAGAGGTTGAAGAAGCACTACGGCCGTTGGATGAACATCGTACGGTAACAGGAGCTAGAATCGTTCATATTGACTAAGTTGACAAAGCCCTCCGTCCCCGTCAACTTGGTAGGCCCACAAGTCAGCCTCCCACTATGCTAGGTTCCAGCTGGCAGGGGGAGTATTCATTTTTTTGTGCGTAATAAGGAGGCACTTCCTTGCATGCGAAGATAGTTGGTGGGTCCGACATGTCAGCGGGGGGCACGTTATTTTCGCGAAATACAGAGGCCCTTCTGGTGGGTCCCAGATGTCAGGTGGAGGAATCATTATTTTGCGCGTAATAAGGAGGCATTTCCTTGTGTGCGGTCGTGGACCCAGCTGCCAGCCTCTCCACGCATAGTCTACTTCCAATGGTGTCGTTCGTTGACCACGTTGACCACGCCGCGCCGAGCGCATCCAAGGTGGTGGACGAGGGCGAGGCCCCGGACGGCAACGAGCCGAAGATGGGAAGACGCGGGAGTAGAGTCGCAGATGGAGAGGTGTACGAGGGTTAACTGGTTCTAGTGCGGTGTGGTTCGGTAGTCGGTGGAGAAGAACAGGAGGTGTGGAGGGGTGGAGGGATGGCCTGGCCAACGGTGGAGTAGCGCTTCATAGCGAAGCGTGCTAAGCAAAGCTGCTAGCAGCAGGAGGCGGGAGGTGGTCCTGGCAGCGCTGGAGGAAGAAGACGAGAGATTGAAAATGGATGCCGGTCGTCTGATGTAAATCCAACGGCTAACATGTCAGAATCATTTGTTGACTAAATTGACAACGACTTGCGTTGGCTTCGACCTATTGGCCCACATTTCAGCCTCCAAAAATGTGGCACGTATTTAACCCATTTTTTCAGAATTTACAGTCTTTTTTTTGCGCGGTAGAATTTACAGTCAATTTGATCTTTTTTTGAATTACAGCCATTAGCTGGGCTGGGTGAACAAATAATGTAGCGTCCATGCGGCCCATTTATTTTATTTCCTAATAAGTGATATTATTACATTCGTCCTTAAATCTTACCAAGCTTTTGTACACAATCACTAGGATTCTCGTGCCAAAACAATCCAGGATTTTATTTGTTAAGAAATTATTTTTATAAGTTAATAAGATGTGGGATATTGTTTTCTTACATATGTAAGTATCCGTTAAATATATGATGACAATAAAAATAATATATAATAACATATAAAACAATTTAAATATATATAATATAGTTAGAAGGGAAACATAAGTTGGACCTGGCGTTCCTATTCTTATATAGAAAAATAGAACAGACCTCTCCGTTTTCTTCAAAAAATACATAAATTGGGCTGCCAAAAATAAAACCTCAGATGGGAGGTCCATAGGCCGGTCGATACATGACAGCCCTAAGAAAATACAAACAGGCCTATGGACCTCCCATCCGAGGTCGTGGGCTGCACATGTTAAAAATGAAATCCTAGACGGGGCAGCCCAAAACCACGTCCAACACTTGCCAAAACTTCGTCCCTCGTTTTCTCTGTGTTTCGCACACTCGACATTGTGTGGGCATTTTGACTGTGCATCATATGAAGATGTGCTATGCATGAATGTTGATCAGAATGATGTTAACTGGCTGGTAGTTCCATTTTCGACCATGAATAAAACTTCCAACATGATGTTAACCCTGTTTGAAAAGGCTGTGTTAATATAAATGCTCTGCCTCTAAAAGTTGCAGTTTCTTATCTGAAACTGAACTTGCAGTTTCTTATCTGAAACTGAAACTTGCAGTTTCTTCTCTAAGAATCACATTGTCTGCACTTTTATACTCCTATGAAACTACATTTTTAAGTGCTAAAAATAGATCTCTAGAATTCATAAAATACTTCATATGCTCAATACTGCAAATCTGAAATTCAAAAGACATTCATATCTGAAAGTACTCCCAAAATACACAACACAATTCACAACCTGCAAATACTGACAACCCTAAGCTCCTCCTGACAATTCACAACCTGCCCGACTATTGGGCTGGGGGGCAGCCCCCTCCTATTCCTCGGCGGCAGACAACCGCCCCGTGAGACGATGTGAACGGCGAGGGAGACGATGGCGGGGAAGCGTCGTCGGGCCAACTGCTTTTCCCTTCTTGCAATTGGGTTCGGTCGATGAAGACTCCACCGGCTCGCTCTCGCAGGACAGCCTCACAAACGGCACCCTGTAGATGCTCGATCCTTCAATCTCTGGTGGATGCTCCATCTGGGATCGATACTCCCACCACCGCTCCCTCACGATCGGATTCGGTGAATCTGTTTGCTCCATGGCCCAGAGGAGCAGCTCTATGTACTCCGGCGCGACTCCCTCCGGGAGTATCGCCGCCTTTTCGCTCTGTTGCAGATATTTGGCCATGGATGTCGCCGTCGCCGCTAGTTGGTCCTTGTTGTAAACCAAGACTGTATCTCCAACATCCTAGCTAGCTTCACAGGGTCGCCGTCTGCGATCCTCATGTATCGGTTGTACTCCTCCATCGATCTACTTCTCCACAGCACCTTCACTCGCCGGTGGTGGTTTTTGAATGGAAGAGGAGAGGAGCAGCGCTGGTTTTGGATTAGAACGGGAGAGGAGCGACGCTGGTTTTGGACTGGAACAGGAGAGGAGGGGCGGTGGTTATGAAATGGAAGAGGAGAGGAGCGGCGCTGCATTTAGATTGGAACAGGAGAGGAGCGGCGGTGGTTTAAGAGGAGAAGAGCGGAAGAGCGGCGCTGGTCTTGGAAGTATTTTTTTTTGTTGTTTTGCGTATTTTGGGTCAAAGTTTGACCACGTACTGTATTTGACAAGCAAAATGTGAATGCATGTCACCAAAAATTGTATCGTTTGGTTCATATCAGAATGTACTTTCAAATTATATTATTTTTGCAACGTATAACATATATTTTATGTGCGAAAATCATGGTCAATTATGACCCAGAATAAAAGAGAGACTAGTTAATGTGGGGTCGCTTTCTTAATTGAAGGGTAAATTGATTTTGATTTTGATCCAGTCACAGCGCGCCGGCCCTGTCGTCCAATCCTAAATCGCTGCCGCACGCTCCTCTCCCTCTTCTCCATTGCAAAACCACCTCCTCTCCTCTCCATCATCTCCATTCCAAAACCACCGTCTCGCCTCTCCCTCTTCTGATCTTCTCCATTGCAAAACCACCTCCTCTCCTCTCCATCATCTCCATTCCAAAACCACCGTCTCGCCTCTCCCTCTTCTGATCTTCTCCATTGTAAAACCACCTCCTCTCCTCTCCATCATCTCCATTCCAAAACCACCATCTCGCCTCTCCCTCTTCTCTATTGCAAGACCACCGTCTCTCCTTCCATCTTCCAAAGCTAGCACCGGACCACTCAGAAGGACATCTATGGAGAGGATGCAGCAGCGAATCAGGCAGATCGCCGGCGGCAACCAGGCAAAGTTAGCCAGGTTGAAGGAGATCCTCAGTTGGTTTGACAATGAGTGGGAGATTTCGAGGACGGTGCGGGCCATGTGGCAATGTATGCAAAAGAACGAGACGGCGGCGATGAGGGTGGCGATGTACATGTACTCCTCGGCGGCAGTCACGCTGCAGTCCTCCGAGTTCATCGAGTATCTCCTCTGGGCGATGGAGCAGACAGATTCGCCCGAGGCGACAGTCAGGCGGAGGTGGTGGGCGTACAGGACGAAGGTCGAGCACCCAGAGGATAACGAATCGATCGAGTATGGTGTGCCGTTCGTGAGGGTGCAGAGCCAGCCGGAGCCACAGGAGTATTTGTTCTCCCACCGCAAGAGGAGGCCGGATAGCGCGACGTCGCTTCCCCTCCATTCTCCACGGTTCCCTCGACGCTCGCCTCGTTTCAACGGCGGCGGTAGGGTTTAAGGTAAGCTTCGCACTAACCTAATCTTCCACCTGCTCATGCTTACAATCAGTGTGATAGCTAATGAAAATCATGCTTACAATCAGTCTCCGAGTACTACGCCAATCACCCTAAAATAGCTCTGGACCTTTGGGTCAAAGTTGTGACACAGTGTACAAATAAAGAAAAATAGATTGGTGCTTCTTTCAGAAAAGAGTACTCCCTAGAAAACTGCCAATATAAGCTACTAGTATTTGGTTAGATGATTTGCTGCCGAGAAAGATCCGTCCACAGAGAGGGCCACACATCCCACTGGTGGTGGTGGATGCCAATGCGTGCATGCAGCATGGTTGGTGTCGGTAATTTTTACTTGGCACACCTCGCACTCTGCATATATGCCGGTTCCATACGTACATTTGTGCAGTTCCACCAAAATGCAGCTGAATAACCCTGTTTGCACAGATAATGAAAAAGTATGATTACATTATAGTGACACTAGTTGATGAAACACACAAAATAAATAGAAGAAAATATTGCGATAGTATCATAGTATGCCATGCTGCGAGGGCGAGATGGGCCCTGCGACGCCTCATACGGTACGCCTCATACTGGACATCGTCCCAAGTCTCCCAGATACACCTTCTACCAGTGATGAACATCAGTTTACAGCGGTAGTACAAGGAGGCGCCTTGAGACATTCAAATCTCTATTTTTGTACATATCAACTACAATTAAGCACCCCAGTTTGCAGAAACGCTTAAACATTAACAATGGGACTAGTTGATGAAACATACATTAACAAAGAGAAGCACTTTCTTTATCTACATTGGAAATGAAATGATAGAGATGACACTCGCTCTATTTTCACTGTATTATTACTTCATTTTATTAGTGACACTAGGGTCGAGCAGGTGGCAAACGAGGTGTACCGTGCGTCGCAAGGATGGAGGCCGGGGGTGCTTAGACTGGGATGCTGAAGCTGGCTCTTTCAGTCACCAACATGGATGATTCAATTCATGGGACCTTTTGGTGCAGTTCACCTAAAATAAAGCAATGTCCCGTGAGCTAGCAGCTTCTTCTTCAATTTTTTTTAAGAAAAGGGCTCCAGCCCCAGTTCCATTTCCATCAGAAAATGAAACCCACAAAGCTTCTTCTTCATTAAATGCAATAAAATTGAGCAACATCAAGGTTGGTTGTGAAGCTCCTGGAATGCTCAACTATAATTTGGATATCATTTGTGCAGTTCAACTAAGATCGAGCGTGAAATGTATATCTCTGTTTGCACAAAAAAGGTGGAAAGGAGGGTGACTAACAAGTGATGAAACATGCATCAAATGAAAAGAAGCATGTTCCTTATCTGAATGGCAATCCTACAAGGACAGTAGCAATTTCTAAAGCACTGGCATTGCTAGATATTAGTGTGGGCATTAGGATTAACTATGACAACCGTTAAATACGACATTACTTTGGGCACGGGAGAGTAGGCGGACCAGGACAGTTGCATTTCTAACGAAAAGAACCAACTTATCTTAATGGGAAATTTTAGCAGGACATGTAAAGAAGTGCCATTGATTCATATTACTGGAGGCATTACATTGAAAACAACATTGGTTTAACGTGTCCTTACTTTTAACAGTGCGACTGCTACATTTTACCAGTGGCATTACATAAGAGTGGCTCGGGGCAACAAACATCAGAACAGGATATCTGGGTTGGTCCCATTTTTGTTCGGTATAGCCACCTTATACTGTGTGAGGCTAGCAAATCTAGTGCTGGACTTACTCTGTTGACTTATCCCCCAGTCCCCACTTTCTTTCCTTTCTCAACCAATAGATCGGGTTTATATTGAGTCTGTACTGCGTTTCCCTTTATTTCCCTATTAGACCTAGAGACTAGTTGGATAGCCAGTCTCTGCTACTTTTCGCCCCCATTATTTCCTCTTTCGACCAAGTCCTAGATTCAGGTAACAAATCCTCCCCCACCCCCACCCCCTTTCTTCCTTGTTTGAACCAAGTAGTACTAGATTCGAGTGCATGAACTAGTTTTACCTCTTAAACGTAAAAAAATAGGTGGTTTTCGAACAGCCGATCGATCCTATCTATGAGGGGGCCTGAGAAATAGTAAAAGATACAAATGCAGCGACGTCGGGAGCTCGGGAAGTAGAGCAAGGCCGGTTTCGAAGGAAGTTATACCTAATGGTCGCCAGGATATCGCTAGGTGGGCGGCGGGAGGCCGGATCTGCCCACACTACGGCAGCGAGGAAGAAGGGGTCGGAGGCCCTCCCTCGCCAGCGGTGCTTGGGAGAGAACGGCAAGGCAGGTTGATCGGGACGCGCCCAGCAGTGGGTAAGAGCCGTTGCGAAGGACGACCGCATGAATTGCACCTTCTCACCTTCCCCGGCGGAGAGGATCCGGCTGGATCTGTGACCAGCGGTGAGCAGAGAGAGAGAGTGTGTGTGGCCACCGCTGTCGTGTTTAGATCTGGAGAGGCCGAGACAGTGTGAAGAGAGCAACACTAGCAAGCAAGCGCGGAGGCTCTTGCCTATATAGTGGAGTAGTACTAGTTTTCTTTTGTCTACCGGAGCCGGCTTGACCTCGTCAATGACTGTCGAGAAGTCTTCATGCACGTGGCCAGGAGGCGCAGTTGTCGTCATTTTGATCTGAAGCACCGGATTATAACATATAACACGAAAAAATGCCGCATGACAAGAAATCATAACCTCACTGCCCAAAGGAGACAACATGAATCCCGACGGACAAACTAGACGAGGAACAAAGCTCAAATTAAAGATAAACTTGTAGAAAAGGGGTCTGTCGATAGATGTCCTAATTAACATAGCCGGCTTGACCTAGCTAGCAGCCGAGTAGTCACTGTTCGTGCATGTGCCCCCAATGACTAGCCCAACTCAGTTGTCGCTGTTTAACCCTCGCAGTGATCCGAAGCACATGACACCTAATTTTGCGAGATGACAAGAAACCTTTTTTTAGATTTCTCACCACAACTACAGCCATGTACAACACAGCCTGCACAATGTACACGATAGCCAATCCAGGCGTGTCTGATGGAGTCTGGTCACATGCATGGACGAACTGATCTTCCGTGTCTTGCAGGGATCGTCCAGGCACCAACGTAGTACAACACTTCTCTAGTACTATCGCTCGTCTCCCTCTTCTATTAAGTCACCCGACTTGCGGGGCCGGGGAGTGTGCCTATGGTCGGTTCTCAATTGCCGTCCCACATGTGTGTGCAAACGCAATATGACGCGCATTCCATTCGGAGAGCAGCGTGCCAGACCGACCGACCGTCTGGGGTGTGACGCGAACGCAACGGGCGTACTGTATACTCCGTACATGTGTACCGCCATTTTCTAGACGCTTTGCTCCATGGCGCGGGTGCAATCCATGGATACAAAATTAGTATACTATATACTATTTAAAAGTCGAGGGCGGGGCTTTTCCTGCACGGTAGGCGGCGGGGCAGTTCCGCCTAGTCGGTTCGACAGAGACGCGAGAAGACGAGGGAGTAGGCTGCTGCAAACGTAGGGTTGTGTGATTTGACAGCGAGTTACTGCTGGACAGGTGGGGCCCCGTGATTTGACTTGCCATTATCATTTTAACTGCGGCGCTACGACCGGCGTGAGTCTCCCGATTCCTGACCACCTCCATACAAGTGCCTCTCCCAATGCTCCACCATGTAGTAGAGGCTGGCTCTTGCATGAGAGCCCACTTCTCCACTTTTTCCTTGCCTCTCTTTCCTCCACATATGCAAAAATGCCATGTAAAGCGCACTATTGTACTTACTTTTACTTGCTCCTATAGGTACTTAAGCTTGCCACATAGGCATAAAGTCTGATGTGGCAAGTTAATCAAGAAGAGAGAGACTAGTTTGGTGACCCAAGGAAGAAACGGTGCTAAGCGCGTGTACCTAGGTGAAAAGACAATTTTGAGTCTATAGCTAATTAAATGAAGCAAACTTAGCAACACCATTTCATTGGAAGAGGTCACTCCTTGGCAAATGCAATAAATACTAGTACTCCCTGTGTCCCATAATATAAGAACGTTTTTGGCACTACACTAGTGTCAAAAACGTTCTTATATTATGGGACGGAGGGAGTACGAAGAAAGAGATAGAGAGGAGTAAAAAAATACACTTATAGCCAACCTTGTTGTAGTACGAGTGACTAAGTGATGACTATGTATGACATGCCAACATCAGATAGCCTAACGCACCGTGTTAAATCTCCAAGGGCGCGACCGCGCGAGCGACGCGACGGTCGTGGTAGGCGCGACCATGATACGGGCTGCTGGCAGCCCTTGGATCTGAGATCAAACGGTCGCATGCTAAGTTGCTGAAAATTTGCAGAATAACCCTCCAGGATAGGATATTCACCCATAGGTCTAGAATCACGCCATGCAACCGTTCGATCTCAGATCCAAGGGCTCTCGGAAGCCCGTATCATGGGAGAATGGAAAGCCACTACCCTGCCGTTCGCACGCTGGCAGTTCGCTCCTACTCGTCCCCGCATGTCCTTCAATACTACGGCGGTTCGCTCCTAGTCGTCCCGTCCATTCACATTATGGCAGTTCCACTAATCCTAACCCTCCTCCCAAATCCATGGCGTCCCAAATCTCCACGATCGGCGATGAGTACAAGGTTAGAACCATCACCGGCGATGAGTTCGACGTCATCTACACCCGTTCTTCCGCGACGGTGAAAGGATGCCTTTCTCGCTTCAGACGCATGTTCGAAGACTCAGATGATGAGTGGGTCGCTGGGCTAGATGTTGAGTACACCACAGTCCTGGGACAAGAGAAGGATCTAAAGGACGAAGAGAGGAAGAAGCCCGCCGTGATCCAAGTTTGCGTGCATGGCTTATGCTTGGTCTACCACATATGCCATGCCGACGTTGAGTGCCAGGATTTTAAGGACTTCCTCGAGAGCAACCTAGTCAAATTCGTTACTGTAGACTTTGGTAACGACAAAGAAGTCATGCGTCAGATAGGACTCGTTGTAGGCAACACCTTCGACCTCCAGAAGAATCGGCTGGTGTCCTCTCGTCAGCCTTCAATGCTGACCCTGGCAGGAGCCATGGTTCATCCTTCATACGGTAAACTGGAGAAACCTCATACACGTTTCATCGTCATGCATGGCAGCAGAATGTACTAGATATAGACCACATCCACTACGCTGCAATGGATGGCTACCTTTGCTTCAATATCTACAAGGGTTGGATGAAGAGCAATAGCCAAGTGTGCGGTTCAAGCAAAGAAGTATCGGCCAAGAGGAAGAGGGACAAGGACGAAGTCGAGGACATGGACGAGGACTCCGAGTAAGGTGGCAGTGTCATTGCTCATGGTGGTTCTAATGCAGTGTCTACCGGAATAGTTGCAATCTTAATTTCAGGTGTGCTTAATTTAATTTGAGGGGTGTGTTGTGCTGAGCCCCCAGAAGAACTATGTTATGTTTCTTCTCGTTACTTTAACTCTTCAGTACGTACATACTAGTATTTCTTACATTTCATCTTTTAGTTGGTATAGTACTACCACTCGTTTCTTCACATTGTATACATACAATATATATGGCCAACATCATATAGCCAGTAGTTTAGTTGTCAAAGAATTTCAGGGTGCTTAGTTTTGTCAAAGAATTCCAGGATGCTTAGAGGGTGCTTGGATCCAAGGGACTTATTTTAGTCTGACTAAAAATACTCTCTTTAAGAGGCTAAAGTTCCAAGCACCCCTGACTAAAGAGGGGCTTAAACTAGTCTTGAGACTAATATTTTTTAGTCAGGGGTACCCCTACTAAAATGTGGATTAGTCCTCTCTCTACGCATTTAACTCCTCTCCTTTAACACAGGCGAGTTCTGGATTGGAGGGTTTGGAGGATAATAAATGCTCATTAACTTGATTTTAGCCTTTTTAGTATTTGGATCTAAGCATGGGTGAGGCTAGCATGTTTTAGTCCCACTACTTTTAGTCATGGGACTAAAACGTATCCAAGCACCCTCTTAGTTTTATTTGAGGGGTGGGTTGTGCTGGACACCATTATTGTGACTAGCCTTTTTAATAGTACTATATGCATAATTTGGCGACGAGCGCTCTCTATATGTACCACCTTTTTTTAATTTCAACTTTTGCTCCATGGCGCAATCCATCGATACTACTATTGTACAAAAGTATACATTTTTAAAAGGCTAGAGGGCGGGGCAGTCTAGCTTGGTCGGTTTCACGAGAGGCGAGGGCCTTTGTGATTTGACGGCTCATTACTGCTGGAAGGCGGGGCCTTGTGATTTGACTGCTCGTATAAATGCGCCGACGACCTGATCAAGGAGGAGCAAAGAACAGTGCGGTATACTCAAGTTTTCCACTGGAATAGTACTGCGACAGAGGAGCACGAAACACGGCAGCCCAGTGCCATATGGCAATAAAAATGATCTAATTTGCTAGTCATCTCATTGTTAGCATTGTTCTATTCATTCCCTAAAAAACCATTGTTCTATTCATGCCTCGCAGAGAACGTGACACGTGCGGCGAAACACCCGAAGCAAAAGATGAAACACAGGAGCAAAAGAAGAAGGAAGATTATCACCCCAAATGATCTAATTCGCCGCGGAGTCGTAACTGCTTCTTCATCGCCTCCACGACCTCCATCTCCTTGCACGTCTCCTCCGCCATCTTCTTCATTCTGTCCATGACGAGGGATTTCTCGACGCGAGCCTTCATCATCTGTTCCACAACCGCATTACGTACCTTGACAGCAGCCGGGTGCTCGATGCGGAGCATCGCCAACTCCTCCTTCTGTTCCATGACGAGGGCCTGTAGCATCTTCATCGAGGAAATACTATTCTCATGCAGCTTCTTCCAGCCGGTGTTCTTCTCCTTCAACAGGTCGATCTCGTGGCAGAGCTTCGCCTTGTCCTCCTGAAGTCGCAGGATTTCGCCGGTCGCCTTCTTCTCCGAGGCAATGCTCTTCTTCAGCAGCATCACCAAGCCGGCGGTCAACTCCCCCTGCTGATTGAGCTCAGCGGGCATGTCGTCGAGGCTCTCCTTCAGCAACTCCATCAAGCCTTGGATGAACTCCTTCTGCTTATTGAGCTGATCGGGCATGCCGCCGAGGGATAACGACTCCAGCTCCGCCGGCTCGGCATGTTCGGCTCCGCGGCTAGGGCGCTCCTGGGAGCCATCTCCTGCCCGTGAGAGATCTTTCGAGGTCTCTGCGTGGCGGCGATACCTTTTTTTTCCGCAGCCTTGGTTGCCGCTCCCTTGCTACGAGTAGTTCTCGACCTAGAGCTCTGCTCACTGGCCATGGCAACGACGGACGAAGAAGAAGCACTTATGAGGAGGAAAGGTAGAGTAATTGTGACACCCCAAAATTTTGACCTTGACTTATTGATTTAAAATTTTGCCAGAAAATAAAACTCTTCCATTTGTCAAGATTTACCCTTTTGGTATTGTGGATTTTTACCTCAAGTGGAAAACTTTCCAAAAGTATTATTGGACTTGTGTTCTCTCTATGAAACAATTCTTCATCAGTGGATTTAATTGCAAGATTTGTTTTTCCTGAACTTTATTCCTTTAAAATGATTTTTCATAAATTTGGAGCATGTTTTGCACTGCAACCAATTGGCAAATGCCTTTAAAATTTCCACCAAAATTTGGGGATGTCATGTGTTGTTTCCACATCACTTTTATGCAAAGATATCTTTTGGTTATTGGAGATTTTGAGCTCTTCATCAACTTTTCAAATCTGGTCCAGTAGGCATTTTTGCACTACAACCTATTTAAATATTTCTTGAAAAATTCTTCCAAGTGTTTGGAGATGTCAGTAGATACATATAATTCAACTTCATGCAAAAACCCAGTGTTGTTCTTTGAAAAATTTGAGTGAATCAACCTCCTTTTCATTCTGGTCCAGTTTGGTGATTTGTACTGCAACCCTAGTTTATTTTGCTCTAGTGCCCCTGAGCTCTTTCCTGCTTGTAGCCCTCCCTGCAAAACCCTTAAGTCCAGGAGAGTGGTCCCATTGGAGGATTTTAAGTGCATGCAATGAGACCTTGTTCTTTCTGTCCAAAACTGAAGTTTTGGAAAACTTGCACTGGCAAGTTTCTGGTTTTGCCCAAATGATCTTGCCAACATCACCTACATCCAGGGAGACCCTGGTCTGGAGATTTTGGCCACTCCAAGAGTTGCCTAAATGCACTTGGCATTCTGTCGAACACTTGGTGTGCACAGTCAGTTTTGGGCATGTTTCCTAGTTTGCACTATGATCTTGCTCCAATGACCCAGCAACCTTGTCCACTAAGCTCCTAACTGTCTCTATCCTAGTCCTGTTTATTGCCAGCCTCCTCTCGCACTCTAGGCTGCCCTGGCATTTCGTCGAGCACGTCTCGTGCGTGCTCTGGGCGCGCCCAGAGCGCACGTTTTGCACGCGCGCGCACCGAGCCGCCGCGTCGCACTGCCGCACTCGTCGCGTTCCGCCCCTGGCCCTTGCTCGCCTACAGAGACGCGCACTAACCTCGCCCACTCTCCACGCCACCTCTGGCGCCCTACAGCGCCGCGGTCAGGGCTTTTGGCGGCACGCCGGCGTCGGCAATGAGCCTCTGCCATGGACGGCGCCGCCCAAGCCACCCGCGCGCGCCAGCTGCCCCTGTGAACAGCTCAAGCTTATCCCGAAGCCCGTCGGCACGCGCTCGTCGCCGCCACGTCGCCCTGCAGCTACAGCGCCGCGGTCGCCGGCGTTCTTATCCTCGGTCGCCGCGGGACCGACCTCGAGCGCCTATTTAAGGGATCCCCGAACTCGTTCAAGACCTCAGGCGACCTCAGGCGACCTCAGGCCTTCCCCCTAGAGCTCCCCACGCAGTGGATTGACCGGAAGAGGCCATCTTCCCCAACTCCGGCCGGTTCGGCCGCCGCTACCTTCCGGTGCCATTCGTCGCAACCAGCCACTCCCCCGCCCATCCAGCGCCACCACTCGCTTCCTCTTGTCCTTGCGGAGCTGCCCAGCGCCTCAGCCTCGATCGGAAACCACCGGAGTGCAAAACCCACTTCACTCCCGTAGCCCCCTCCGCCGCGGAGCTCGCCGCCGGCGACTCCTTCCACCCCCGACGACCCAGCGACCACCGGGAGGATCACCCCGGTCTGGCGGGTCCATCCCTGCCCTCAGGTGCCCTCGAGGAGCCGCCGTTCGTCGCCGGCGATCGCCGGAGTCCCGCTCCCGTTCGGGCAGAGAAGAGGAGGGAGAGGGAAGAATGGTCAAACCTGGTCAGTGGGCCCTCTGGACCCACTGTCAGTGACCCCCGCGCCACCCACGCTGGCTTAAGTGGTCGCGTAAAACCCCGGAGTACGTCTCCTATGTTTCGAAAGCGTATTCTTCCCCGATACGTTTTCTTTTTCTGGTTTTTATTAAAAACAGAGATTTGACCAAACTTTGACTGGCTATAGCTTTTAAAATAAAACTCCAAATGAGTTGATTCTTTTTCCTACCTCTCTCAAATTTCATCTAGTTTATTTTAAGATTTATTTCAAAAATATTTGAGACAACTTTTTGTACTGTGTTTGAAATATTTGTTATTTGAATAGTTTTCAAAATTGGAAATGGAGAGAGAAGAAAGCTTTCAAAAAGTGCACCCTTTGCATACTCTTGAAGGCAAGCATTCTGAACTCTGGCATAATATTTTTGTGAGGTGTTTTGATACGGTTACAACACCACTTGACTTGGAGTATACGTTATTTTTATGTGTTGATAAAAATCATTCGCATGAAGGCACAATGGAGATTCTTTGCTGGTAGTAATGGTCATGCTGATGATAGTAGTCATCCTCGTGAGCTTTTCATGCATACCGGAAGGAAGCCGGGAAGGTCGCTGTCTTGGGTAGACACGAGTTGTCCCTAGTTTCTCGTCGAGGCGAGTGTGTCCGGTATGGCATGGTGAGGTTTGATGGGTGGTGACTTTATCTGTTAGTAGAAATATATTTTGTCTTATGGAGAATGCTTGGACCACCTGAGTCGTTCGTATGTCGAGTCTTGTTCAGCAACTTCCCCTACTTGTTTTGTACTAACACTTTTCCCTGCCGCAGGTAGGGTGCGGTTCAGTAAGTTGTCAACCCCTTACCAAGGCACACACCGTACAGAGAGGCCATGGTGGAAGATACCGGAGGCCTCCGGTAGGCATGCCACCTGGTCCGGGGGCATGGGTGTTTCCGGTTGGGACCGAGAGGGGGGCACCCCTTAGAGCGCGCGTATATAAATTTGATCCCATGCTACGTCGAGGTTGTAGCCTCCCCACTTAGAGTTTGGCTTGACAGGTGTTGTGGGTGATTCCAGACACCGGTAAGTTAAGCTGGTGTGTGCAGGTCAGGCGTGTTTTCAATTAAAAGGCCGTAGGCGGAATTAGTCCCAATGGGCTAAATAAATCCGTTACTCGTGGGTAAAGAGTACACCCTCTGCAGAGGATATATCCATTCGGATAGCCATGTTCATGGGTAAGGACTACAGTCTGAGATGGGTCTAGTGACGGTTTTCGGATGGAGAAACGGTTAAACTGGATCATAGTATCGGTATTCGGATGGAGAACGGCTTAATTAGAATCTAGTGACGGTCTTTGGATGGAGAAACGGCTAGACTAGAACTTTTGATTATGACCTGTGACATATGAGGATTATGTTTATTATTATTATGGACTAACCATTTACACTATTTGAATTATTGAGTATCCCTGGGACGGTTCTACCTCCTGGATATTCACTGTGATTATTCTTGTATAAGCCCTTTATGTGGCGTCGCTCAGACGCCCGACTGCGGCGTGTTTTCTTTATTATTTATAAGCCCTTTATGTGGTGTCGCTCAGACGCCCGACTGCGGCGTGTTTTCTTTATTATTTATAAGCCCTTTATGTGGTGTCGCTCAGACGCCCGACTGCGGCATACATGTTATTTAATTATTCTTTATAAGCCCTTTATGTGGCGTCGCTCAGACGCACGACTGCGGCATGCATGTTATTTAATTATTCTTTATAAGCCCTTTATGTGGTGTCGCTCAGACGCCCGACTGAGGCATTGTTAATTTACTTGCACCCTTTCGAGGAGTCATTTTAGACACTCGATCAGTGTATTCTATTTCTACTCCCTTATTACATGTTCATATTTTACCTGCATGCGTGCATCACGGATTTTCGTTCATTTTGTGACAGACGTTATCATCATAAAAATATTTCGGAACATGATTATCTCTTATTATATTATACCCGTGTTCTTAATGTTTGCGAGTACATTCAAACGTACTCACTGGCTTGTCCCTGGCTATTGTCTTGGCCAGATTTCGCGCATGGAGATTAGCATCGCGATGACAGCCCCAGAACCTACGCAATGACGATAGCGGCCTCGCGAAGATAGGAGTTATCCTGGTCAGCTGTTCTTGTGGGAAATGCAGTCCCATAGACGCAGATGAACCACAAACCGCTTCCGCCTTCAACCACTAGAAACCAAGTGTTGTACTTATGGGCCACAATGGTCTTGTACTGCATATTTTGTACTTTGCTTGGAATTCTTGTATCAAGTTGGTGCCTCATCAGCTAACAGTAATCCTGGGGCTGGTGAGCACAAAGGCCGTTTTCTGGGAAATTAATATCCCGAAAATCCGGTCGTGACAGTAATTTTCGGTTAGGTAGTTCCCCTTTTTACAACCTAAGTACTAGCACTAGTACTAATACCTGCATAGTGGGAACACGTTCAGGTTTGGTACGTACTAGTAGGTGTGAGCAGGCTTTCGAATGTGATGGGAACAAGGTAAAGATTAATTGATGGTTTTGGTTTCGAGCCCGAAACGGCTCCCGATGAGTTTAGCGGAACATAAATTTCAAGTACTACACTGCTCAAATGCGTAAATATTATGTTACTGTCAAAAATTGGTACAAAATACGAAGGAGACCAATGGAAGTACTACTAGCAACCCACGATTTAACTACTCGCATGCGCGCAGTGGAGTAATAATGTCTTTCTTCCGCCCTCACGTCCACTCAATTTGCATGCGCTGTATTAATTGACCATCAATGAAGTGAACGACTTTACACGCATAAAATTATCACATGGGGTGGATCTTGGTACAAAATTGCGTCCGCCCGTGTACCCACGTGTGCGTGCGAGGGAATGAGTGCGTGCGTGGCGTGCGTGCACATCTTCGCTTCGTGCATGTACCGCCAGTATGGCTCAGGGAGGACGAGTACATTCTTCTGGAACCAGCAGCACGTCACTGTGATCAATCCACGCAAGGAGGTCGCGACAACGCCTCCACATGTGCCACGTGGCTTCATGAACTGTAAGAGAGACACTGTGTAGCGGGCCATTGGTATTCTAATTTACGTGTTTTGCACATACTCGAAGTACTAGTAAGGTACACGTGCATTGCACGCATCAGATTTTGCAACCAAATTATGAATAAATACCACACTATAGCATGTAAGCTCTGAGTCATATATGCCTGATGTAGCCTTCGTTTAATTCTTGTAGTTCATCTCATTCAAAATCAATTAGTTTTTATAAAAAAAGCTAAGAACGCGGGAATAGGAAAAACATGGGATTATAGTGGAATGTCGTCTTGAATCCTACAGGATTGTACGAGTGTTTGATTGTGCATAGAAAAACGCAGAATTCTTTCAAAGAGGTTTGAGTGGATGGGATGTTTCCTATGAAATCTAGTGCAAATGAATCATATGGAAAAATTCCTATGGTTTACAATCCTACGAATCAAACAACCAAGATAGGAAAAATTCCTAATGATTAGAATCCTCCAAAATTCCTTTGAGAATCCTTTGAATCAAAGAAGCCCTTAATCTATTTTATGATTCATGGAATTGTGCGTTGTAAAGCATAAAGTAAAAACAAATAATGGCAATTCAACTAGAAAAAAAGTTTGGGCAGTTATGATACGGAAGATTCTAGAACAAAAGAGAACCACTGTTGTTTTGAGGTTTGTGCATTATGCTTAAGTTCAACCACGGAGTCTGCTAGACTGTACATGTGGCAAAATCCGGTGGGGGGCTAGAAGATTGTGCGAGGGGTCGAGTGGAGGGAGACTATGAAGGAATGCACAAGTGCGAGATCGATATTTAGAGAGAGGGGGCGAACACGTGCGCTGTTGCGCGCAGTGGAGGAGCCATGAAAAATAAATGAGCTAGGGGGCCAAGAATTGCTAATCCTTTACGAGGAGGGTCAATTCATGAACTTAAACCATTTTTAGCAGCAATTGTCTAATGATCACATTCATATTAGCCTCGATATATAGTGATGTTAGGGGGGAGGGGGCAGGGCCCTTACTGCCCCTGTCTTCGCCATTGTGCACGCGTCTGAGAGATGAAGCGGGAGGCATGGATGATGAGAGGGGGACGTTGGATATATAATTAATGTGGGTGTATTAGCTATATATGTTAATCCTATATAGAGAGGTATAGATTGATCGATGTGGACGTAGGAAAGAGGGTGAGACCTCACTGGATATATCGATTGATCGGTTTGTGTGGAAAACTATGAAAGGCCTAGATATATACACACATACATAGAGGAACATCGATCGTTGCGCATGCACGCGTGAGAGATAAAGAATGCCCGATATGATGGACAAGGGGATGTGTGTGGGTGTGTGCCTTCATGGGAGACCGGCCTGAAGAAAAAGATTGCATGCGTGCGATGGACAATGCCGACTGGTAGTGTGTGTGCATGCATGCACGAGAGAAAGTTAGTGGTACAATTATAAAGAGAAGACTACTGTGTGGGTGTAAAAGAATAGGTGAGGTCATAATCAATGTAAAGTTGAATTCAAATATTTGAATAAGTGATCCTGATGTTTGAAACCCATGCATGCATGAATATAACAGAGATCTGCGCGGTGTGGTTTGGAAACGAGCATGTTGTAATGTATACAAATTGAACAAGGTCAGACTGATTTGAATTTGAGATACCGATGGCAGACATCATTTGGCCACGTCGCATCCGTGCATGGACACACTATTCTAATTGGAGATGATGGGCGGCTTTCGCATCACATATCTATATCTATACCCCTATATATATTATATTTTATAATTTTTTTATATTGTGTGGGGATAACTTTAACTTTGAAAGATGGTCGTTGGATGAGGCGAATCCGATGGTCCAAAGATGGCAAATTTGAGCACTACTGGCCGTTGGATATCATCTAGATTCCACCAGATTTCGCCACATGTATAATCTAGAAGACTCCATGGTTGAACTTAAGCATAATGCACAAACATCAAAACACAAGCACTTCTTATTTGTTCTAGAATCTTCCGTATCAGAATTGCCCAAATGCTTTTCTACATGATTTGCCATTATTTGTTTTACTTTATGTCTTACGACGCACAATTCCATGAATCTTAAAATAGATTAGCTTTCTTATAAAAACTAGATGATTTTGAATGAAATGAACTATAAGAATTAAACGAACATCTACATCATGCATATATGACTCAAAGCTTGCATGCTATAATGTGGTATTTATTCATAATTTGGTTGCCAAATCTCATGCGTGTAATGCACGTGTACCTTACTCTAGTCTAAATGGTGTTTGTGTGTGTGTTGTGCGTGTTGAGGTGCAAATTGTCTTTTTTGGGTACACGTTAAGCTTGTTCTTCCGAAATTTCAAGCCGCACCTTGTTATGTCGAAAATTCAAGCTAGTGTCTCTGTCTATCGTGCTGCGAAACTCCCGCCTCTTCAACCCGCGCCTTGTTAGCCCGAAATATTTAATATATATCTTTGTCTCGTTGTGCTCCGACAACTCCCTCCATCTCAACCCGCGCCTTGCTATTCCGAAATTACAACGCGCGTGAAAACTCCCACCTCCTGTGAAATCCCGACACGCGAAATGCCCGTGGTACCCCTGAACCGAAAGAACCGCCTCAAATCGGTGGGGGTACTTTTGTAACTTACCCCACATTTCGGACAAGCGCGTCTCTAAGCAATGGTTCCCCACTGCCAACCCATCCACCCACCCATTCGTACACCGAGGCCGCGAAAACCCGCGACGAAACCCCACACCCTGCTCTGTCCACCACCCAGCCGGAGCCTCTTCCCCAACGACGTCGTCCACAGCAACACCTCGACGTCCCTCATCCACCGTACCGGATGAGGATCCGTTGTCGATCTCATCGTCCCGCCGGTTCAGCCACCCCGTCCTCCACCTCCAAGGAGCTGCCCTGACGTTCCCCTCATCTTTCGCGCCACCTCCATTACCACACCGCCGTCTTCACCTGCACCACCGGAAGAGCATCATCATCACCGTTTCCTCGGATGAAGCTGCGGCCTAATCGGTGCCACCAAAGAGGTTGTACACTAATCGCCACATTTTCTTCTTGATTCGATCTCACGGTGCTGCCGGCGCTCGGTCCCGAGCCGACACGGCGCGGCTCCATCCACGGCGGCGTCGCCGGCCACTTCCTCCACGGCGTCGCACCCTCGGCGGCGACGTCCACATCAGTATGAGCTGCTGCTGCTTTAGCTCTCGCTCGCGCTGCTGCTCTACTCTTGCTCTCGGTCCCCTGCCTGGTCTGCTCTTGCTATTGCTCTTGCCCGCGCTGCTGCTCTCGCTCTTGCTCTTGCTTGCGATGCTGCTCCGATTTAGCTACACTTCAGTCGACTGAATCGACTTTTGGGTCAGTCGATTTTTAGGGGGTGGGGGGGC
>NC_057814.1:82894145-82896946 GCF_018294505.1 Triticum aestivum
GGAGAGGTACCCCACTATCTATCTTAGGGTTCAGGATGGGGGCGGTGGTCGCCGGCGGTGGCGGGGCGTTGGCGGGGCGGTGGCGTGGGGACCGCCGGACAAAAACCTCGGCACGGGGGTGGGGGCTAGAGGGATGGCCGGGGCGCCGGCGGACCGGCGGTGGGGAGTGTTTTCGGGGCGGGCGGGGTGGCGCACCGCCGGCCGCGGGTGGCGGGGGACTTCTGTTTGGCCGGTGGTGGCTGGCGGCTCAGGGGGGTGGAGGTTGAAGATGAACCGCAGGCCCTTGATTTCGTATCCAACGGCTGCAAAATCGACTGACCAGAGATGAAAAAGTCAGTCGACTGACGTGTAGCCTCACCTTGCTAGTGCGTTCAGTTTTGACAGCAAAATTCAGTTTTGACAGCAAAATTCAGTTCCGACAGTTAAGTTCAGTTTCGACAATTAAGTTCAGTTTCGACAGTTAAATTCAGTTTCGACAGTGAAGTTCAGAGATGAGCGGCTGTTGTATTTTACATCCAGCACTTTGTGGTTATGTATTTTACGTCATGTATTGGAGATGCTATTAGAATTCCACTCAGGTTAACGTTGTTCGTTGTCTCTCTTGTCCTACTTCAGCCTCAGCGTCGTACAACTCACCGGAGCTGCTCCAACGACGAAACCCTCCATCACAGCGGAGCAGTACCTCGGGCTCCATCTCCAGACGCCTAAGATCTTCTTCCCCTCCTCCGACAGCCAAGTCAGCCGGAGCATCCTCACCGGCCAACCCAATCACGCTGAGATCGACATGGCTTCGCCAAAGAGGTTGTACACTTGTTGCATCTCTTTTTTACTCTACATGTTATATATATTGTCCACTGAGCACTCGTAGTAACGGGAAATACGATTATTTTATCCTACTATATGACAACCAGTGAGGTACCAGGCAACTTAGCTATCCGTGATGGACTCTCTTAAACGCCATCATTATTTATCTCTGCGCATTTGAGCTGTGCATTTGTCGATGGGCCTGGGAGTTGAGCTAGTATGGCAGTGGCCTGGGTCCAAAGTAATAGAAGTAGCACAAAAACATTTTTTTAGTGTAGGATTTTCCTTGCTCAAGCCTGCCTACTAGAATCGCCAGTGCTTGAAAGGAAAAGTGAATGAAAAACATCGGAATTGCAAAGTTTCCTATGGTACTACTTTTCATGAATTTGGTGCAAAGGAATGGAGCAAAGGAAAACTGTAGGATTTGTTCCTTTAGTGTCTCCTTGAAAGAAAAACTGTAGGAATTCTAATTTCCACTTCTCCTCCTTTTCATATTCCTATTCATCAAGCACAAGACTAAGAGATAGTAGCATAATAGAATTATAACCGTACATTTTCTTGTGGTTTGACTTAATCTCACCATGCTTTTTTGCATCCTGTGATCTTCCAATTGTTGTGAATCAAACACCCAGATTGGCAGAAATCCTGTGTTTTTAAATTCTCTGTTTTGCACGTGCATTCCTATCCTATTCCTGTCTATTTCCTATCCCTGCATTGTTAGAATCCTCAAATTCAAACAAGCCCTTACTCAATTACTTCTGTTACAGATATGTCTCAAAGAAAACCTTGTGTGGTTTGTCCTGCTCCTGCGGCGCTGTGTTCCACCCCAGCTCAGCTGCTCCAACGACGGAAGGGTTCACCACAGCAGGGATCCGCTCTCCAGACTGTCTTTCGCCGCCTCAGATCTTCTTCCCCGCCGCCGGCAGCCACGGCAACTGCATTACCATCATCAACTGAGCAGATGACCTTGAGGACTACACGGGTCCGCAAGAAAGGTCGCACTCTTCCGTGTCTGCTTATGTTATGCGTCGCTGAATATGATGACATGCTACATTATCGTCGTGTTCACCTATTAGACTCCGAGTCAGGTCCAAACTAATGCTGAAACTTGAGTTTTTAAATGGTTGTGGGGTACATATTGGGGCAGCAATCAGTACTATCTGTCTACTATCTGGTTAATCTCCGGTGTCTACTATGAGTTTCATGTTGGGTGCAAACAAACATTAAAGGAGCCATTATCTGTATTTTTTAACTAAAGCTATTATCTGCCTGCTATCATTGGTTTTGGGTCTATCCACAGTTTGCTACCATCACTCTGGATTTGTGCATGCACTCCTTACATAATCTCACTATGTTTTATTCCTATGCATGCCAGTTATTGTACACAATGGAACTGATCATGTAGAGCAAAAGAGACGAGCCTTGCGTGGCAATAAAATTTCATGCAGACGTCGTTCCATGGTGGGCGCAAAGGCAGCCCCCCTCCACCCATTTCAGATCGTAATCAAGAGGAAGATAACTGTTCTGAGGGGGATTCAGAAGGAGAAGACCACTCCTATTTACCCCATGAGGTCTTCGCTCTAACTTGGCATGCTGATGTTGGTAATATCATGCATATGGTGCCTTGCATTGCTTACTGTATACATTAAAGATGTCATCTGCTTAGTTTAGACATGCTTTGTGTCAATGTCATCTGTTTAGTTTCTTTATCGTATATGTGAATCATGCAATGCCATCTTGTCAAGCCAGGCATCATATATGTGAATTTTGCAATGCCACCCTGGTTAGCCAGTCATCTTATATGTGAATTATATCATGCCATCATTTTTTTATTACGTGTTAAATTTGTCAACAATTTTAGTACATTCAATTACTCTTCCTGTGCATAAGCCATTCGGCACGGTCATGGAAAAATCTGGAGTGGAAACAAGGTCTTCAGAGCAGACAATGCTATCTGACGAAGCGCATGTCTTGCTGGTTACCGATAGCTCCTCAGA